>NW_026557660.1:0-71617 GCF_026930045.1 Uloborus diversus
AAGTCCTTTGGCAACTTATTTAATGCTTATCAAGACAGATATCAATGGGACAGTATGCCTAAAAATTTAGCCTGAACTTAAATTTATGATTTTGGGGTTTACAGTAAAAAATATGAGAAGCACTTTCTTGTTTGTTTGAGTTTGCCCGCAATTTCAAGTGCTTAAAGCGAATTTATGTCATGCAAGTGTAAAAAACAACCGCTCTCAAATAACTTGTGGGTACTTCAAAAATGAAATTTTCTGCACATCGATGTGTAAATACAGCAAAGGAAAATGCTATGTATCTGTGTAAATTACTTGTAAATTCAAACATTTTAAAATTATCTTCGAAATAATCATTGTACATATCACTTACTCAGATTTGTTGTATTTTTAGTCGTAGTTCTTGCAACAGTGAGTTATATGTCAATGAATAACAATTTTATTAATAATAACAATATTTTTATCTTTATTAACATAGCATCAAACTTCTTATTGCAGTAATTAATAATTTATTCCTCTTACATCGTTTAAAACATAGAACAAACGCTTCAAATCGTCTGAGAAAAAAACTTTAAATTTTTTTTAAAGTGCTTAATAATAAATTTTGGTGTTCTATGAACAAAATATCCGTGCGCCCCCCCCCCCCGCTAGTATAAATATAACTTATAAAACTGAAAAATGTGAGTCTAACTTCCAAAAAATTGCGAAAAAAGTGTTTGAAGTTTTCTTTTTTGGTTTGCCAAAACTGAAAATTGATTTCGTTTTAACTAATTAAGGTATTGTATACATTCTTTAGTAACAATTGAAATGTTTGTTTCAAATTAAAAAAAATTACTAGCTTTGTTTATAATTTGTTTCCAGTTTTATTCTTAGTTTTGTAATCAGTTTTTATCGGTAAATTTTAAAACATATGTTCGGATTTTCTAATGTTTCAGATTTCTGGGGTTCGGATTATTGGGTTCTACTATAAATGAATTGATTTTCTTTAACATAGTGCTTCAAAATACACATAAAAACATTTCTCAAACAACTCCTCCAGAAATGTTCAAGACTTTAACTAAAGTTTTGTTTTAAAAAATAAAAGTTTTTGAAATTATTATAAAAATTAGGAGTTTAAGAGACATTTTGAGGGCTTTTTACGCTTTAGTAAGCATAATAGAATTCACAAAAGAAGAAAGAGTGGGTGTTTTTCAAAAAAATAAATAAATAAATAAAATTTAAGTAGTTTTGGATTTTTGACCAAACATTGCCGTCAGGGGGTTTGGGGGGGGGGATTTTGAAATGCCTCCCCTTCTAAAAACGTTTATAAGGACATTGTCTACATGAATGCCAAGTTTCATGATTTTCTCACAAAATGCAGTTTCCGGTTCTATTTTCTACCATAGCCCCTCTACTACCTGTACAGTTTCCACTTACATTCAGATATAATTTAGATTTACAAATGAGCGTAGGTAAGCTTATACAATGTAACATTTAATGTATTTATTTTCTGGGGGTGCACCTCCCTTCGCTTTCCCTCCTTTAAAATTGTTTTCCCCTACAATGTGCAGTTGTAATGCATAAAAATTTGGAACTAGTAAACATTTTTTAACTAAAAAAAATATCGCCATGACCATGATATTCGAAGTATCGGAATCTTCCCTATTTCGTGAATAGCAGATTTTTGAAGGATGTGTTTGACCCATTCATTGCTTATACCGCCGTGAACAGAAGTCGTATATGCATTTTTTTAAATCAAAATTGAGTTACGGTCACCAGTGGTTCTTTTTGTCACATATTTCACTTTAATGCAATGTTTTATACTCATATGTCAAGGGGAAGCATTTTTTTTAATTTTTAAAGAGTTGCATGTGAATAAAATATGTGGAAGAGCAAAACTTTAAACGAGAATTACTCATTTTGAACTCAGCTACAGATACGACTTTTGAACAGATTGAGAAATTGAAACTGCAGCTTTTGGAACAGCTTAACCTCAAAATAGTGCATGTAAATATCACTTAGAAAGGGGCTAAGTGGGTTTCCCATAGCCAGACCATCTAACATAATATAAAATTTCCCGCTAAAAACAAAAGAACATTGCTTAAGACAGGTACGAGTAAGGAAAATGAATTTCTCTATTTCCGTAGAGATAAACTGAAATGCAGAATGTCTTCTTTGAAGGTATAACAATGAACCCTCGACGGGAATGTTCGTAAATAAGGAGGTAACATCAAAAGAAGCCATTACAGAATTATTTGTAACGAAACTATGAATTTTTGTTACAAAATCTACAGAATTTTAATAGCAAATAAATTATGACTCCTAAAAGGAGAAAATAAAGACTTAAATTTTTTGCAAGTTAATAAAAAGTCGTTTAATATTGGAAACAATCGGCCAGGAAGGAATGCCAGCTTTATGCACGTTGGGTAAAGCATGAAACTTAGTACAATTAGTGATGTATGGAAAAATAGAGCGCTTACCATTTGAAGGCATAGACTGAACAGACTTGACAGCAGAAGAAATAGTTTTTGACTCCTTATCACTAGATCTTCAGAAATGTCTACATATATGGACCAGAAGAAACCAAATTATTAGTTTTATCAACATAAGATGATTTGTCAAGAACAACAATTTGGCTACCCTTGTCAGCTTTGGGAACAACCTTAAAGCAGGTATTAGTACCATTTCCCCGCACTATCCGGCATGCCGCAAAATTCGGGTTTCACCAGATTTTCAATAACACTTGTCTGATCCTTTCCGGCATGCCGGAAAAATCGGGGCTAGGAGAAGTTTTTTAACACTATAAAAAATATTTGTTCAGCTTAAAAACGAATATAAGTTTTATACATATCTTATTAGTATTAATAAACAGTTTAATTTTGTAAAAATATTTACTAAAAATGTCATTTGTTATTTAAACAAGAAAAATATTGTTTAATAACAAATAATTTCATAAAAATTAAATTAAAACTAAGTAAGCAAACATTTAAGCAGTAGGTGACCGCTCTAAATCAGTGCTAAATAATTCACCATAGTTATTCAATAAATAAAAATTAAACTTACCTCTCTAAAAGGAACTTAAAATTATTTATTTAAAAACATTGTGAACAAATTGCAGTAACAATGATTGCTTCCAAACTGATTACTTTATTGGCATGTAATTAAATCCATTAATAATGACCTGCCATAAATAAAAAGCACATACTATATGCACTACATTTTTTTTCTCTTTTTTAAAGAAGGTTGCTTTCGGGATTTATTT
This sequence comes from Uloborus diversus, assembly GCF_026930045.1. Classification (NCBI taxonomy): domain Eukaryota; kingdom Metazoa; phylum Arthropoda; class Arachnida; order Araneae; family Uloboridae; genus Uloborus; species Uloborus diversus. Next base: position 3,224 of record NW_026557660.1, read on the forward strand.
TTTTTTTTCTTACAGAGGTTTGCTTTCTGACTGGAACTGACTGGGGAAATTACTTTTGTTTTGTTACAAAATCAACCTCGAATTATCCGGCAGCCGGAAAATTCGAATTTCCCGGCATGCTGGTCAACATCGCTTTTTTCCGGCATGCCGGATAATGCGGGGTAATACGGTAAATGGAGGGAGCAAGTTCCATCATTGGCTAAGCAAAAGTTGGGGCAAAGAGCCCAAATCACGTGAGTCAACAACGACGAATGGTCGACATGTTTTGCGTGAAACTAGCTAAAGAAACCTGATTTCTACCAATGCTTTGCTTTAAAGAGTATCACATGACTTGGTGTCTTTGCTTCAGGAGTGAAAGTGCTCGCTCTCTCTATTTTATGTCTTCTCAATGGTAACAACCAGGTAAAAATTAGAAATTAAATCCTTAACACAAAAGCAAACATTATAAGCAAAAACTAGTTTAGAAATTTGAGTTAAAGCCGATATGAGAAGCTATAAGATGCCGAGCCGAATCTTTTTGAGAGGAAGTTAAGGAACTAAATTTAAAAGCTTTCTCAACAGGAGCAATAAGCTTACCGGGGAACCAAAAGATTTAGATAGTTATGAAAAAAGTTTAGAATGTTCGCATTGAAATAAGCATATTCAGACCTTTTTTGACACATGAAAAGTGTGCCCTCGTCCCCTGCAAAGCGTGTGAAAGATCTTTTGCATTAATCCTTTACTTGTGGGCCAAACCATGTGACATACAGGCCATGTTGCTCACGATGTTTGATTTTAAATTTTTTTTGCCTGTTAATTATTATTATATTGGGAGTCAAACGGTGGTTTAAAAGCTTTTAAACCTTCAGATTTTTTTTTTATTTTTTTTTTTTTGCAACCACTTTTAAGTAGCTGCGGACTCGTCTTTTCATGAAACTTTGCAAAAACTTTTCGGACTTTTTATTTATGAATGTATCAAAATAATTTACAAACAATTAGATTGAATAGAAAATGACCAAACATAGTTATTTTTCTGATAAGTTTTAACAAATCTGTGAAACATTAACTTAAAAATAAGATTTTCAATTTGAAATTTCACATTTTTAGCATAAAATATTAGTTGAAGTAAATAAGACTCAATCTTACTTTTCTCCCCTTGAATAGATATTTTATAGACCTATTCTCAGAAGCAGTATGAAACGTCTGAAGCAAGTCCATTTTTCAGTTAGTCAAACTTGCCGTCTTAGAGAAAAAAAATATTAAGTTTAAGATTCAATATCTGAAAAGGGACTGAACAAGAATCTATGATAATTTAACTGTATAACCTTCATATAGCAGTAAATATTTGGCAAACATTTTATATTTGATCCCTTAATAGTTTTAGAAATATGGAGTCTCGAAGTTGTCTTTAAAATCACATTCAAGAAATCACTATAATGCAAAATTTATTCTATACATTATTTCAGTTGCTGTTTTGTAGTATAAACTACCTATTTACACTTAAGGTATGATATTTAAGTTCACTTACTTAAAAATTTAATATCAATAAAATTTTGCTTTTAAATTTTTCATAGTCTTATTCAGGTCATTCTTTTTCAACAAGCTCTAATTTCCGCATGATTAATTATAGGAAACATTGGCGAGTCCGTCGTTTCCTACAGTTACTGATACTGTCAGTGTTGAACTAGTGTTAAATTCAGCGTCATCATCACTATCATTGTTTATGTTTTCTTCTTCAGTTTTTTGAACAAATAATTTTGTGGCACTTTTGGGCAGAGTGATTTACCTGGAGTTACATCAACAGGCAGATTTGTAGGCTTAGACAAGTGTTGCAAAACAATTATTTCATTGGATATTCTAAGCTTAAGCAACTTCTGACAATTCAGTAACTTCCTTACTCACTCTTTGGTAATTTAAGTGTTTTGCAACACTTGTCAAAGCCTACAACAGGCAGATTTGTAAGCTTAGACAAGTGTTGCAAAACAATTATTTCATTGGATATTCTAAGCTTAAGCAACTTCTCACAATTCAGTAACTTCCTTACTCACAGTTTGGTAATCTTATATATGACATTGCTCACCATTGAGAACACCCACGTAACAGTTCATATTGGACAATCACAATGTAAAACAAAACTAAACAGAAATTAACACATAAATTAACTTTTTACAAAAAATTGTAATGAGTTTTCTTAGTAAAAAGCAAAATAAGTGTATAAGGAGCAAGTGAAAACATGCCAATGCTCTCAATCATTATTAGTAAGATTTGCATCATTTAAAGCTACAATTTAAAACATAATGTAATCATTCACTGGCTAATTAAAAATAAACAAAACCGAATTGTGATAAATGTATGATCTAAGTCTAAGGACGTAATTTCCGTAGCAATCTCCTGTGGTTCATTTGTTTTGTTCTCAAAATGTTTATTTGTTATTTCTTCATAAATTTTAACTGCCATTGCTGCACATTCCATTTTATGAATTTGAGAACACGCTTTTCGCTCTTCTCTGTTTTGATAGCAATGAGTTAGAAAAACATCATATTTTAACTTGCTCACTCCACATACTATTTTGCTTCATATTAAAAGAGCTCAGTTCATGCAGTCTACCTCCTTTACTAAAATTTAGGTTTTGTACATGAATGAGAATTATTTTAGCTTTGCGTTACATTGTGATTTTCAATACGAACTCTAGTGGGATATGCAAGATTACCAAAGAGTGTGTTTATGGAAATGATAAATATGCATTTTTACACTTCTCATTAAAAGTAAACAATATAGAACATAAATATTTGTTTCATTCTTATAATATAAAATTTAAGATTACAAGTTTAGACATGTTTTATGCACTGTCTTACTATCAGAACACAGGATTTTTTTTTTTTTTTGAAAATGTGTTCTCATGTACGTAGCAGTTGATACTAGTAAACTATATAATGAAATATTTGAATTATTTGTTTTTGTGAGGGGAAAGTAAATTTAAATATCATACATTACGTGTAAAAAGGTTAGTTTATACCACAAAACAGCATCTAATATAATGATTAGAATTAATTTTGCATTATATGATGATTTTTTGGCGTGAAAACAAATGTGATTTTTAACACAACTTCAAGGCTTCATATTTCTAAAACTATTAAGGGATCAAATATAAAATTCTTGCCACATATTGACTGCTATATGAAGGTTATATAGTTAAAGTTTCATAGATTATCGTTCAGTCTTTTTTCGGATATTGAATCTTAAATTTAGCATTCTTTCACTAAGATGTCAAGTTTGGCTAACTATATAAAAAAAAAAGTGCTTACTTCAAACATTTCATACTGCTTCTGAGAGTGAGATACGAGTCTGACTTCCTTCTACTAATATTTTTACGTTAAAATGTGAAATTTTACATGGAAAATCTTATTAAGTCATTGTTACCCAAATTTTTTAAAACTTATCAGAAAAATAACTAATATAGAAAGTAGGCCATTTTCTGCTCTATCTAAAAGTTTTCAAATAATTTTGATACATTCATAAATAAAAAGTTCTAAGAGTTTTTGCAAAGTGCTATTTTCATGAAAAGTAGACTCCCCAGCTACTAAAAAGTGGTTGCTAAAAAACTATCTGAAGGTTTAAAAAATTTTTAAGAACTGTGTAATATAACAGTTAAATAACAGGCAAAAAAAATGTAAAAGTCAAAAATAGTGAGCAACATTTTTTACTTTTCCTGTATGATTTCACATGGATTGACCCTTTAGTGACGTAAAATAGTTTATAGTATACAACTAAACAACTTACATTCTTAAAACTTACTAGCTATTTGCGAAGATGGTACGAATTTTGTGATTTATTTATGTTTTAGGTTAAAATAGGGATTTTACCTAATTCTATTATTGTAAAGGAGTATGTTCGATAGCATAGAAGTGACATTAAATGAAGTACCCTGAAAAAAGATCTTCATTCATGGAGCTTGGTGGGCCTTTTGTGTGTGTGTGGGGAGACATGTGTGTGTAGACGTGTGTGTGTGTGTGTGGAGACATGTGCGTGCGTATGTGTGTAGGGCATAGGCGCCACCGCTTAGGGGAGGTCCCTTCGCGGAGGCCATAATTTGACACTACCTTTTAAAAAATAGAATCTGCTGCTGCCTTGAATGAGCACAAATGATTTGTTACCGTGACGAAGAAAATGTGTTCTCTTAATAAATTTTAAAACAACGAGTTAGCTTATTCTTGTCATGGTAACTTTCCCATTCAAAAAATATTGTTGTCACTTAAATATAAAGCAGATATTCAATCAAGATTACTTTGTGTTACAGGTATGGCACTGTCCTTACACACATTGCCCTAGAGGATTCAGATTTAGTATCCAAAACTAACAGCAAGATTAACAAATATTTACTTTTGAAGAAGAAAAGCTATTTGCCAATCATACTGCCAAATTTTGCTAATAATAAAGTATTTTTTAGTTAAGCCCAAACCAACCCCTTGATAGTGTGAGACACACTGGTTTTCTACAAGATATCAGATGTGCTGTTCCCAAATAGTGCCAAGCTTTCAGGGGGAGAGGGGTTGTGAGTGTGTAACAAAGAGGGCAGGGGGGTTACAAGAAGTGTGACATCAGCCATTTTTACAAATCTATGTTTATGAAAAATAAAGCGATGTGTGACAAAGGAGGATACGGGTAAGGTGAAGTTCGACGAAATTGAACATTGTGATGAAAATTAAAACCTTGCTGTTCTTGTAAGCGAAGTTGGAAAACAATGTTTCGTATACTCTTTAAAATGAATGAAAAAGTACCCAAAAAAAGTGGCACAAACTCGGTCCATTTGACGATTTCGAAAGAAACAAAAATGATGGAGCTTATCCATCCCTTGAATCTGGGTGGATTGACTTAAGTTCAACAACCCGCTTTGTATTGAGACATAAAATTTATCATTTCCATTTATATGCAACTTAAGTTTTTTCACTATTGCTATTTCAAAACTTTGTGACTGATGAGCTTTTAAAAATCAGAATTCATTTGGGATACAAAATGAAAAACACGAAAATTTTCAGAGAAAATAAATTAGACCTTTTGAAAACAATGCAATTATAAATTATGGTATAACTTTTGATTTATGGTTTGGTGGAAATGTCATACACTAGTGAGTAGGAAGAATGGAACTTACCATTTAGAGGATGCAACCATATACTCTCCTCAATTCTAAGTTAATTCAAGAATGCTTCAGTAGATGGCGCATGTGGGAGTCAGTTTTGACATCTTTGAAGGATTTTATTGCTAAAATGAAACGAAAAATATTAGATTTAACATTAAGTATAATTCCAGAAAATTATTCATCAAGAAAAATTCAGGGAATAGTACTCCGCATTTTATTCGCTAACAGACAAAGAAGGATTTGTACCTTTAAAAAGAAAACTAATAAATACATGCTAACATCCACTGGGGGAAAAAATCAGTAAGTGATCGTGAGACACAGCAATATCTCATCTTTCATTGCTAATTAGGGAAGAATGTAGGGTTTTTTTTTACTAAAAAGGGGGTATTTAAATACAAAAAAGAGAGAAATAGCCAAAATCCACGAATCTCCTGGAAAAACAAATCGAGTTGGTAGGTATGCAGAAGAGTTAATCTGGGTTTGATAGTAATAAATACCAGAGATTTAAAATAAAATTTGAAATTTTGATAGTTTGAATTCAAATTATGTTTTTCGCAATAACGAGATGCGATAGGACAATACTCGTTGGGTCTTGTGTGTATGTGTGTAGGCGTGTATCATGCGCATGTGTGTGTAGGTCATAGGCGCCACCACGTGCGAGTGATCCCGCTCGTGGTGGCCATAATTTGCCACTACCTTTTAAAAAGTAAAATCTGCTTATGTTAACCATTGAATGAACGCAAATGATTTGTAACCATTGCGACGAAAATTTTACCTCTTAATAAATGAAACAACGAGTTAGCTTATTCCTGTCGTCATGGTAACCTGAAAAATCAGAGCAACATCAATCTCGGTCAAGTGAGCCTAATAAACAGCAATTCGCGATTGCACCAAAAATAGGATATGTACATCACACGTACACATCACATCCTTTACGTCCACTAAATAATCTATTTTAATTTCTCAAATGAATGGGTGCATGTGCCCATGAGCGAGCATTAGAAGCAACACTTCTTTCATGAATTGCTTTTTAGACATTTGACTAAACTAGGGTGGAACTTTAGGTAGACGAACACCCTAAATAAGTTTCTGCAATATTCATTGCACCTTTCTAAAACTTAACACGATTATTAAATAAGACATAACAGATTTTGAGTACTTATTTTCTGAAAAAAAAAAAAAAATCCATAGGTTTTTTAATAAAAAAAGCCTTTTTTTTTTGCAAAAAACTACCATTTCCTTAACACTTACAGTGCCTTCATTTCTTCATAATTTTAAAAACTTTTTGTGTCTGTCTCTTCGCTAGGTACCACAGAGTGATATGACCCTCGAATTTGTATTAAGTAACTAAAAACTGTTTAATACAACTGTAACAACAAAAACTGTAATAAACTAAAAAACTGGTAAATGTTTGAAAAATTTCCCCGAAGAACGTGCTTTTTGATCCATAAGTTTAATCGATCATTATTTCAAAACCACTTATTGCATTTAAATTATTTTTTCGAGTTTTGTATCACAGTAATATGTTTAATTACCATTTTTTAATAGTTTCAAATCTTTAGAGTTATAACTTTTTTCGTTAGAGCTGTTTGCGTAAATAAAAACTCTGAAAACGTGGTTATGAGAAAAATCAAGAAAGAAAAATTAAATTTCAGTTACAAACACGAATTTGAGTTTAGAAATTTCTTCTAGTTTTCTTAATAATTCATCTGTTAAAAAAATTGTGGATTTAGAAAGAAGAACACTGGGGCTCTAACTTTCTCAAAATTTTAAAATCGACTTTTCGAAAATTTGTACGTTTGCCTGCCTTAAATGTAAAGAAAAATTATGTTTTTTTTTTAGCGTCTGTGATCTAAAATTGCATAAAAACTCTATGGAATGTGTAAAAAAAGCAATACAGTAGTAACTCAGACTTAATATGAAAACACTTGAAACATCCCTATATGTCGAGAACAGATGGAAAAAAAAGAGGGTTTTACAGAAATTCATTTTCCCAGTATCTCACTACTTACCACCACCATGGTCTCGAGTCGGGAACTTTGAGACACAGCTGCAAATATACTCTAAGATATGTAACTTTGGACCCAACTTGCATACTCACGAGACTTGCAATGTTTATAAATATAGGCTTATTTTTATCACCCTACATGCGGTGTATATGATATAGCACACAGTGGTGTCTATTTTGTTTTTACTACAGGCCCGCATCTCAGTAAATTGATTCTAGGAGGCCAGAACGCGTGCAAAATTTCGAAATATTGGAAAATTCATTAATTACATCGGAAAATACAAGAAAGAGAAGAAATGTAAAAGCCAATATCAGTTTTATCATTATTACGCTTTTTTTTAATGCATGTGTTTTTCAGAAACAAATTTCGAAATATTTAGGTCCAAATTTGCAACATTGTCATTAATCGTGCTTTTCGATTTGTAACATTATTCAAATCTCGGACCACACGGATAAGTTTCGCGGGTCGGACGTGAGTTTCAGCACCACTGATATAGCATTACGCAAAATTCACGTACTTTTGAAATTTTCGACTTTATACGTTCATAATTATTAACATGAAATGGGGTAGTTTCCAAAATTTTAAAAATATTTTTTTCGGAAAGAGCATGCTTAAAAACATAGGATCTGACCATTTTTTAAAGAATTTGACTAAGTTTTATATTTTAAAAAAATTACTTTAATCAGTGTGCTTTCATTGTTTAACGCTTCTTCCGATGACATCACAAATGATGAAATACCATTCACTGTTGCCATTCAGAAGATCACAATACTGAATTCCCATTTTTACTCACGTATACTGGCAACGATCTGATTGATAGCAAGCGTAGAGGCAATTTTTTTGTTCGCTACTTGATTATCATAACGTGGAAACGCAGTAAAAAATGCGCCCAAGCACATCATTTGTGACGTCATCAAGACCACACCTTGTTTGAAAAATCGGGCATTTTAAAAAATTAATTAAAAAATAACTGTTGGGAAAATGAAAGTATTTTCTGGATCCATGTTTTTTTCTGCTTATACTATCAATTTCCGTGATTAAAAGTACTACTTTTGACTGAAGGAAACAACCACATTACTACATTCAATTCGGTGAAATCAGCACAAATCTCCATCAGGCTCTTTCAGTATCTGGGTCATTCTTCAAAAAGTGTAACTTTCTGTCACACGCTTTTCACAGAAAAAACTTTAAGGAATATCCATTTTACAATACCTTTTAATTTTATCAAAATATATCTATTTAAACCTGCCAACAATTTTTTTAATAAGAATTTTTATTTTAGTATATTTTTGGTTCACATGTTAATTCTCACCTCCGTTGCATGTCACGCATCACGCACCTTGTGTGACTGTTACTGTTGCTTAATAACTTGTTTAATTGAAAGCATATACTTATTTATTTATTACTAGAGGTACCCGCACAGCTTTGCCCCTAGTAAAAAATTTAAATTTCATTCGGTTCGCCTGCATATTTACAGATAATGGATAGTGAATTTCTCGCCAATTCGCTCGCCCATGTTACGATTCCATGTTATGATAATTTGGTAATTTACTCGTCCACGTTATGATAATTTCCTCGGTAAAATGTTCTTAAAATTGGAAGGGAAAAAGAACAAAATCGAATTTTCGAAAAAGATGCACGCCCCCATAGTACAAACTAATTTTGTGCCAAAATTGCACAAAAATCGGCCGAAAGGTCTAGGCGCTATGCGCGTCAGAGAGACTTTCAGCTATATTATTAGTAAAGATTCCTTTCACAAGTTTCTCAAATATCAGTTGTTTAAGCATATTTCATTTTTAACATAGTGTTTTACTTTGTTTTAGTTGGATAAGGAGTCATGTCACAATAAATTCTCACCTCCGTTACCTAAACACAGAATGCCATCCCTCATTAACACGTGGCAGTAACATTTTATTTTCCATGATACAAGGGAGCCCCCTTGTTTATTTTCAGATAAGAAAATAGTTTAGACCGGGATCCCTCGCCTTTTTTCGTTTTTCATTACTAACAAGCTAATTTTCCGTTAGTAGCTTCATTTTGTCGAGACGCCCCACATTAGCCAGTACAAAAATTTTGAAAGTGGTAGCTAACAGGGGTAATAAGGACATAGTTTGTTGATTTGGCGGTTATCAAATATTTATAACTAACTGGTTTTATATTTTTCATAATTATCTAAATTAGCCGAAAAAAAATTGTCCTACAAAATGCACGATATGATCAGAGATGTCCCACTTTTGCAACATGTACTATTTATGAAAACATGAAATAGAATTACTAACCAGCTGAATGTTTTTGGTCAGTTAGTTAATATTTATATAATTTAGGACGCACATTGTCCTACAAATTGCGAGGTATGCTTTTCTGGTCCGACACTCCAAAGTTGCAGTACAAATCCCAAATATAAAAATAATTACTATCAAGTTGAATCTTTGTGAGTAGTTTCGTTTCAATGAGACGCCTAATAGTTTCCTTTACAAAAATGTTCTATTGTGGTAACTAAGAGGAAAAGCAGGTATATAATATGTTGATTTGATGATAGTAAAAAATTTGTTACTAACTTTTTTTTTTTTTAATTCTCAAGATAATTATTGATATTAGCGGAAAAAATATTTGTCCTACAAAATTCAAGATTTTGTCAACGAGTTCCCCACTTTGTAACATGTATCATTAACGAGGTCATGAAATATAATTACTAACCTACTTAATTTTATTTGATCAGTTAGGTAATATTTATATGATTTAACACCCGCATTGTCCTACAAATTGCGTGGTACATTTTGCCGATCCTCCAATGTAATTTGAAATTCATACAACTGAAAATAGATTCATTCACCACATTTTGCTATTGGAGTTCATTTATATTAGTACGTATGGGCACATAATTGTTTACTGTGTATTAGGTATTTCACATTGGATCCGACCACAACCGTGCTAAGTTATTTTTGTTGACCACGTGTTTATCACTCTGAAATAATTTCAATTATTTTGGAAATTGCTACAAAATAATAGAGTGTTTTTTACGCAATATACTGTGCGACAACCCTCTCTTTCGAGAGAAACGCTAAGAAATCAAGAAATTTTCTCAAGATATTTTGCTTGCTTGTCGAAATTTTCTATCAGTTCAAAAGCTTCATAATCACAAATATTGTAATGTCGTACTACCGGAAAATTGGAATGACGACATAATCCAGTATCACTCCTCTTGCTATAAAGAATTTATAGTGAAATCAAAATATTTATGTTATGAAAGGTAAGTCGATTGACTATTTTTTCATTATATTTTTAAAATATATGAAAAATAATTTATTTAGTAGAAATTTTCACGCAATTACGTAAAAAAACTGAGTATTTCCATGATAAAATTATTGCTTTTTTTTTAACATTCATTTTAGTAAATACATTATATTTTACATATTTTTCTAAAAATTTGGAGTATAATGCATATAGTACAGTAAAATTCGGCCAAAAAATGGCCAAACCTAAACATCCAAAAAAAAAAAAAAAAAAAAACATGCGCTGTCCCACAGATAAAGTTCCTGAAAATTATGGGAGGACAAAAATTGATGGCAAATATGAATATTATTGGTTTAATGGTCCTCAAAGCCCATCCTCTGAAGAATTATCTTCTGAATTGCAAGGTACCCTATTAATATTGATTTTATTTTTTAATTATTCGGCGACTCATTAATTTTTTCATGTTATTACAGATTTAGATATCACAGACGAACAAAATGAAGAAGATACTGATGAAGATGAGAGTAATACCAGACGAATATTTGTCTGATGAGTCACATGAAAATTAATTTATTTTTTGTGTAAAAGTACAAACTTTTTTTGTTCATTTAAGATAATAAAGTTGATTTATTTCAATAAATATATTTTCACTTTGCGTTGTGTTTCACATAGGAAAACGAAAATAACAATTATTGTAGGACTAGGGATATGTACCTGTTTTCCCGTAGTGTCTGTTCATTGTTTTATTTGGGCACAAAACACACTAATCTATCACGTGATATTAGTGTCTTACAGTTATTTAAAAAAATGATCCTGTGGTATTGACAACTTTGGAGTGTCGGACCAGAAAAGCATACCACTCAATTTGTAGGACAATGTGTGTCTTAGATTATATCAATATTAACTAACTGACCAAAAAAAAAAAAAATCAGCTGGTTAGTAATTATATTTCATGTCTTCGAAAATAGTACATGTTGCAAAAGTGGGACATCTTTGATCAAATCGTGCATTTTGTATTACAATTTTTTTTTGCCTAATTTAGATAATTATTATGAAAAGTACAAAAAAAGCAGTTAGTTATAAACATTTGATAACCGTCAAATCAACAAATTGTCCTTATTTCTCCCGTCAGCTACCACTTACAAACTTTTTGTAAAGTAAAAAATTTTGTGCTGAGATTTTTGTCGGAAAACAAGGAGATGGATTTTTGCTTTAAAAACTAAAAGTGGTTATTCTGACTTCTCACCTCCGTGAACTTGAATTTCAGGGATGTAAATTAATGTAAAAAAAGAAGTGAACCTGTTTTCATGTGCTTAATATGTGCATATCGTAGCAACGAAGAAACAAAATATTTCTCTGAAAAATGTATCCATTGAAAGAGTATCCATTGAAGAAAATTCCTCACCTCCACGAATCTCACTTCCGTGATAGACCTTATCAATGTCATTATTTCTGAAGTGAAAATAGACGTCCGCGCGCATAAGGCCCACCGAGTTTCAGCTCTATGAATGGAAATCTTTTTTTCCGGGTACTTCATTTAATGTCATTTCTATGCATTCGAACATATTCCTTTGCAATATTGGAATTAGGTAATGTCCATATTTTAACCTAAAAGCATAAAAAAAATAATAAATAAATAAAAAATAAATAACTAAATTCGTACCATCTTAGCAAATAGCTTGTTAAGTTTTAAGAATGTTAGTTATTTAGTCGTATACTATAAGCTATTTTACATCACTAAAAGTGTTTTACAATAAAGGGCCTATTAGTAAGAGACAAAAAACAATACTGAAATTTAGACGATGAAATGTTACCAGACAAGTCACGGGATACGAGTGTGAGAGCAGAAATTGGGACAAAGTCAGCCCTTGAACGTTCGACCAAAAGATAATACATAAACTCTTCGTAAGTTTCGAGAGTACTAAGTTTGACATGATGATAATTTCAAATAAATGTGCTATAAATAATTCTTACTTGATTTGTATTAAAGTGATACCGCTTCCCGTGTGCGGAAAAAAGTTCAACACAGCTCAAGAAGTTTTGCGTCATTGCCACTGTGGATGGAAAAACCATAGCTATACAAAAAGGTTTAATATAAAATTACTCATAAGCAGTGATGTTCCCATTATTTTTTCTGAGGGTATACACCCAGTAATTCATTGCGCACAATTTGTGTCTTTGATCATGTACATACGAGGGGGGACCCAAAAATAACCGGATTTTTGTTCTAAAATATTTATGTATTAGTTTATTCACAAAATTTCATTTGTCTCCTTTAAAGGGTTCTCCCTTAGATGCAATACACTTGTTGATTCTTTTTTTCCACTGTTAGAAGCTCCCCTGGACCTCTTTAACTTTGACCATGTCCAGTGCCTGTTACGAAGCAGATTTTACAGCCTCTGCATCATCAAAATGCTTCACTTTCAGATTTTTTTTTTTCCATCTTCGGGAACAGAAAAAGATCACAGGGCGCTAGGCCGGGGGTCGCAGAACGACTGGCCACCCCTGAGAGCGGTTAATAGTAAAGGTTGTGTGTACGGGAACGTTATCATTGTGAAGGAACCATCCTTCCAATCGGCCTAGCGAGCTCCAACTCACTCTTGTCGACGTCTCTCGTTGATTTTTTGGCACATTTTTTCAACGTTTTCATCATTTCGAGACGTTGAAGGGTGCTCAGAGCGAGCATGATCTTCAACATTCATGCTACCGCGTTTGAAGCGTCCAAACCACTCGAAAACTTATGTACGGCTCTTAGCATCGGTCTTGAAAGCTTGTTGAAACATTTGGTAAGCTAATCCGTTGCCGATTTTTCAAGCAGGAGAAGCAAAATTTCAAGTTCAGTTTGTTCTTTTAAATCTGCCATGTAATGAGTTCGCAGGCGGAACGAAAATGCACCTGAGAAAACCAACCGTACAATCAGACGGTATCAATTAAACTGACGCCACTTGCACAGCTGGTTTGTGAAGGTCTCTACTTGAGCCAACTAGCTGGAGCACACTCTACAACATCTAGGATTGGCATCGCACCGTTAGTTCGGTTTCTTTTGGGTCCCCCCTCGTATGTCATAATATGAAAATATATAAAGCTTGAGGGTATGGGTCACTCTTCAAAAAGTAACTTTTCTGTCACACTCCTTTTACACAGTGAAGTCTTTAAGAAAAAAATCATTTAACTATGATTTTTGATCTCATCAAAAATATATCTACTTAAACCTGCGAAAAACTTTTTAATGATAATTTTTATTTTAGTATATTTTTGGTTCACAACATGTGAATTCTCACCTCCGTGACATGTCACACACCTCGTGTGAATGTTTATGTTGCTTAATAACTTGTTAATTAAAAGTATATACTTTTTTTTGATTATTCCTTCCACAAGTGTCTCAAATACTAATTGTTTAAGTATATTTATTTTTTTAATATTGTGTTTTAGTAGGACAAGGAGTTATGTCACACAATAAATTCTCACCTCCGTTACTTATACACACAATGCCATTCCTCATTAACACGTGGCAGTGATGACATCGAATTTTATCTTTCATGATACAAGGAAGCCCCCTTGTTTATTTTCAGCCATAATTAAAGTTGTGAGATTTTTGTCGGAAACCAAGAAGATAGATTTTGCTTTAAAAACTTGGTGTGGTTATTCTGATTTCTCACCTCCGTAAACTTTAATTTCACGGATGTAAAATACGAAGTGAACATATTTTCATATGCTTGACACGTACAAATTGTAGCAACGAAGAAAAACAATTTTCCCCCGAAAAATGCATCTATTAGGACTATGATAATGTCTGTCACGGAGGTGAGGATCTTTCCATTAATGATGTCATTTTTTTTTAGGTGAAAATAAATAATTTAGAGGAAATACACCAATCTTAGGCATTCTTCTAAAACTACAAATTGCCAGCATATTCTCAAATTTACTAAATACTAATTTTAACATGCATTTGAACTCAAAGGGTAACTGATACTTAAGCTGTACTTTTTAACTAGGAGAGCTTAATATTATATTCCCAATGATCATTAAATAGCCGATTGTTTGCCCAATTAACAAAATTACTATTTGATATTAAATTAGCCTCGATTTTTAAACTATAAAAGTTTTTTCTTTATTTTTTTAATTCCGTGAACAACGCATTTTTTTATTTTATTTATGAGTAAATAATTGGAACTTAGCTGAGCCATTGTTTATGGTTACTTCTAGTAGGCAGCAATTTCACGTAAGAATGAAAAACAAAAAAAGAAAGGAAACAAAAGGTTTCGAAATTGAAAATATTTGCGTTCAAAAGTTACGTTTTCTGGAGAATGACCCGTATACGCTGTATGTCTAAAAAATGTTTTAGAGTATACGGCGTATATGGAGTATACCCTATGGGAACACCACTGCTCATAAGCTAAAGCAGAGTGCAGCACTTTTCTCGAGCTATTTTACGCGCATTCAAAAACGTGATTTGACACACTCCAATTCCTGCTGTTATAAAGTCACCCCATTAAGCGGTACTCCCAACCCTACTCAGTCACATATGAAGGGTTTTTAAAGCAACCTTTTCTTTGCTACTGTGGACTTCTGGCTTTACAGAATTCACGAAGAGTCGTGAATCCTGGAGAATGAACCATCTCTGCTCACTTCATAAATAGCATGCTTTCGATTATGTGATCCCCCTTACGCATTATATACTTAAACTTTATCAGCACCTGTTCCCTACACCAATTTCTTACACCAATTCCCTCCTACACCAATTTCTTTAAAACCTTTCACACTTTGAGATGTCACTGTCACGGAGAAAACCACTTGATTGGGACATAATACCCCCCCCCCCTCTCCCTACGTTGTACGAAGTGCAAAACCTGTTCAGCACTAGCTCCTATCTATATTTCAGAGGAGTGTTTTAAACTTCCTTTTACAAAAAAGGAAGTATTGCATTCACAAAAAAAATTCACTCAAAAATTAAACTTAGTTTCTTTTTTGCTCACCCCGAAATGAATGTTTTTTTTTCGACCCGACCATACGTACATATGTACCTAAGAACGTATAGACGCCAGAAATATCCATTTTGACATTTCCAGAGTTAATAACAACGAGTTACCTCGTAACGTCTGTATGTACGTGCGTATGTGTGTATGTATGTCGCATAACTCAAGAACGGTATGTCCTAGGAAGTTGAAATTTGGTACGTAGACTGCAACTCCCTTTTTGGTTGCATTCGGGTGTTTCTAAAGGGGTCTTTCTGGGGGGAATTCATTGTTAATTTCGATGCAAACTCAAGTGGTGTTATAATTTGGAGGACACTTTGCGATATATCGCCAGTATTTTGGTCGCCAAGTTTTATCACCAACTTGGCGACGAATTTGGCAATTTTTTTATCTGTTTCAATGTGGCCATTGTTGGTGATATTTAGAGAGTTAACTCTTGAATCACATTAAATCGCATTAATGGGGAAATAACATTAAATTGATGTAAAAGGAAGTCATGTGATGCACACATCAGCTTTTTTTTTTTTTTTTTTTTTTTTGTATTCACGAATAAAGTTCGGCTGGTGCATAGCATCAACACTTAACGAGATTAAGTTCATTGTGAAAAAAAAAAAAAAAAAAAACTAAGCTGTAAAATGCTTTTATCGCTGTCTCGAAACGAGTGAAGATTTGAAACCTAGATTGTTTTCAAATATTACTAAGTTTTAGAAGTCCATAATCCACAATTCTTTGCTCGCTTCTGATAATTAAATTAGCAATTTAAACTCTACAAATAACAATAGTTTAATTTATTTGTTCAATTGATGGGCTCGGGGAAGAAATGTGACAGGCCACAAAGAGTGACTTTTTGATCAAAATTTTTGTTTCTCATAACTAATATTGCAATAAACATACATTGGATAATGTCGTTTGGAGAAAAACTTATCTGGTTTTAGTATTGCAAAATATAGAATGTATAATACCTTGGAAAAATGCAATAAATATTTTTTTTAAGTTTGAAATTGGCCTACTGAAAATTCACATCATATGGCATTACACATTCTTGTCCCGAGCCCTTCAATTTACAAAATTTTAGTTTAACAATGCAATTTACAATTAGCGTATAATTCAATTATCAGATGTCCTCAGCTTTATAAAACACAATGAAGATATTGGAGCAAAATTTAATTTATTCCAGCTCCCATCGACTTCTGTTATATATACCCCCACCCCTTTTTTTTTAAATTCCCTCATTAATTTCTCAATTACATAGGGGATTTCGCAACCGACTCCCGTTCGGTTGCGAAATCCCCGAAGGGGGCTATCTCATTATCCTCATTCCTATGGGATAAAATTCATTTAATTCATGAAAAGAAAATATAATCTCTTTCAAGAGCGGAAATTTACTCAAATCCTGCAAATGGGAGATAAAGAGCTCTATTGCATATGACCTTACAGTTTGGAAATTGAGATAGCTACGATCAGCTGAAAATTTAAAAAGCATTTGGCAGGTAATGATATCTTTTATCGGGTAGATTTTTTTTCATGTCTTAATAGTTATAAAGAGCATCTCTTAGATTGCGAAGTAAAACCTGTCCTATAGAAAGTAAGAGCACATCGCATTAACTACTTCTAATGTTTGCAGAAAAAGAAAAAGTTCTCATGGTACCGGAGGAAATTCTAAACAATAAAAACGGCAGAAACTGACTTGGGAACGGACATTGCCTGTTGTTAAACGGAAAGCATAAATTAATCTTTTGTTTCAGAAAGGGAATAACTCGCATTTTTTTCAAAATCGAGTTAGCTGTGGTTTTACCAACTTTCTGTGTCGCGAATTATTCTAGTGTACATAGAAGAGAAGAGAACCTTTGTACAACAACACACTTTATTTAGAGGCCAAAATTTTCGTCACTGCAGAAAGAGCTAAGTCCTGAACTTACGTCGTTTCTGTTCTAAATGCGAATCAAGGATTAGCATGATGCTCCACGATCATAGCAGAAGTAGATTTTTTTTTGCTTAATGAAAGGAAAGCAATCAACGCCTTTGAGCTGGCAGATTGCCAAAATGTATATTCAAGAATTCAATCTGCTTAGGAATTTTTTCGTAGTTTAGTACAATAGTTTAGTAATGAAATTATTTATCGAAAACCATGGACGCTTATATTGCGACTGATGGTGGTGATGTGGAAAACTCAAAATAAAAGGAGCTGAACATCACAAGACTTCCTTTTACTAAAATTTAATGTCATTTCCCCATTACTGGCAATTTTAATGTGATTCAATAGTTTACTCTCTAAATATAACAAACAGTGGCCAAATTGAAACAGATAAAAAAATCGCCGAATTTGTCGCCAAGCTGGTGACAAAACTTGGCGACCAAAAGATTGGCGATATATCGCCAAGTGTTCGCCAAATTTTAACACCACTTCAGTTTACATCGAAATTAACAATGAGTTCCCCTCAAAAAAGAGGCAAAAGACCCCTTTAGAAACATCCAAATACAACCAAAAAGGGAGGTGCACAACTAGACCCCACTAGGAGTCTACGTACCAAATTTCAACTTTCTAAGCCTTACCATTCTTGAATTATGCGACATACATACATTTGTACATACAGACGTCACGAGAAAATTCGTTGTAATTAACTTGGGAATCGCCATTATGGATATTTCGTGTGTCTATACGTTCTTAGGCACCTATCCACGTGTGGTCGAGTCGAAAAAAAAACACAATATTCATTCGGGGGTGAGTAAAATGAAAATTAAGGTCGACTTATGAGTGAAATTTTTTTCGCGAATACAAT
Organism: Uloborus diversus; assembly: GCF_026930045.1. Taxonomy (NCBI): domain Eukaryota; kingdom Metazoa; phylum Arthropoda; class Arachnida; order Araneae; family Uloboridae; genus Uloborus; species Uloborus diversus. The sequence goes on from NW_026557660.1 coordinate 21,339, forward strand.
ACTTCCTTTTTTGTTAAAGTAAAAACAAAATGAAGAACGTAAACTCATACCCTCGCAACGTAATTAAAAAGTGTAGAGGGTGTAAAAACTAGATCAACTATAAAGGAAAAACTATGCCTGCTAAAGTGACTGAAGAAGACTGTTGATGCAAGATCACTTCACAAAACTGATGACAGCGGAAATAAATATTAGATCCATTCTTTCAATTCAAATCTAAAGATGAACAGGATATCTAGTTACACTGTTGACGATGAGAAGTTGACTTTATTAAGAGAAGAGCTGGAAAGGATAATTATGGTAGAAGTAAAACGGGAGAAAGATAAAAGTTTGCAAGGAAGCGCATCAGTTTTCACGGAATAAGTGACGAGAGAGTCAGATGCACTACCGAGTTGGTCCAAACAGGAATGATCCCAAGTGATAAACGTGTCAAGTCTGTCTCAGAAAATGCTTTCTCAGCAGATATTTGTGAAAAAATTAAGAACCATATCGATGTATTTCCCGAAAAGGAAACTCCCTATTCAGGGAACACTTGTCATTATTTCAGCCCTCGCACAGTGTTTCGATTAATACAAGCTAGGTGGACAAAATTCAAGTTCAGAATTCATTTCATCACATAAAATTAAAGTGTTCCTAAATTCACATGATTTAATTGTTCAAGATGGATATTATTTATACTGGTAAGCGCTTTTTTTTCTAATTTAATTACTATATCTGATAATTAAACAATATTTTAAAAAAAATTACGATAAAAGGAGTTTTTGCTCGTTCAAAACCTTTCAAGCGATGGTAATGATTTTATCCGTTTGTACCCCGGGCTAAAGTTGCTGTTTATAACAGCTGCACTTTTCCCATAAATAATAATGCGTATTATAGTCAGCACACTCAAGTACAACATCTTTTTTTTCTCTAGAGTACTTTCTTTCGAGTAGGGATTTCTTTGAAGAAATATTGTACACGAGTGTGCTAACTGTAATGCGTCTGATTATAAATCGAAAAGCTCTAGCTACTATATACAGAAAATTTAGCCGGTGTACAAATGGGTACAAGTCATTACCATCACTTGAAAGTTTTGAAGCAGGCAAAAAATCCTTCGTTTATCTTTTAATTTTTTTTTTTTACATTGTTTAACTATTAGACAGATTAATTAAGTTAGGGGAAAAAAAGCACTTACTAGTATAAATAATATCCATTTTGAACTATGAAATCATATGAAATTAGGAACACTTAAATTTTGTGTGATGAAATGATGTCTGGAACTCAATTACAAACGGATACCTACGTTTGAACCTTATTACTAACGTGAAAGAAGGGAGTTAGACATAAACAAATAACTAAGTATTTTTTGGTTTATTTTTTCACATTATCACAGAACCAAAGTTTAGAATTTTGAACATGACTTATGCCCACCTAGCTTGTACTAATCGAAACACTGTGCCTCGTCTCAGTGTAAAATCTATGCACTGATTGTTTGTTGCTAAATACCCGGATCTCTCTGTTACATACGAGTTTTACTATAAGTTTTGCAACGAAAACTGTTTGGGCAATTACAAATCGACAGATGCCCGAGAATTCAGTATTAATATAAGAGATTGTCATTTATCAGAGATTGAAAAGAGCAGTTGTAGCAGAAATAACTGTTTACAAAAGAAGCGGAAAGTTTTACAAAAAGTTAAATGGAATCACCCAAATAACTAAGGTATTGCGTGGATGTGATAGGTATTGAGTTTGATTTCATGCAATTGTCATACCTTTCAAAAAAAAATTTTGTGCAGAATATTTTCTACTACAGACAACTAAGCCTGAATACATTCTACATCCATAACCTGACTGACAATATTGCAAGATGATACAAGTACCACGATAGCAAGGCAAGAAAAAAAGTCTCCTAATGAAGCTTGCTCTTTTATAATGGATTTTATGAACAACATTCTAGAAAAGGGGAAGGGATTTCAGTGACACATGTAACGGTCAGATTAAGAACCACGCGATAGTAAGATTTTTTCTTACCAATGTCGAAAATATTCGAAAAGATACTAGTAGATTACTTTCCTACGCGAAAACATTCGTTTCTCCCATGCGACCGATGTTTCGGAATGCTAAAACGAAAGCTAAACCGACACGACAGATTGTATGTACCATGTGAAATTTTCTCTCTCTATGTGTGAAACAAACTCAAGGTTCACAGTCAAATCCGTGGAAATAAAAAATAATGAAAATAAATAAATAAATAATAATGAAAATTTTAACTTCAAAGACTGGTGGCCGCCATTATTTAAGAGAAGTTGTCTTTCAAATGAAAGCTTGGGGAAAAAAGTTCCACGGGATGAAGAAGTTTTCAACCCTCAACTTTCATGATGTTCAAAAATTCGGCAGAGCACCAAAGAGTGGTTAAGACTAATCCTTTTATTGATCTGATGAAAACGATTAATCTTATACTCATGTAAATATTTCTTTTTTTTCAGTATGCTATTTTTTATTATTTATTATATGTATCTTTTTCAATTCCCAAATGAAAGAGAAAAATACAAGAAGTACTTTCTTAGATGATGATTTTATGCATACGGACTTCATTAACTTTTTTTTTCGGCTTTTTACAATATTATGCATCGGTTACTATATTGTTTTGTAACTCTTTACTAGACTTTCAAGTAATTTATTACAGAAAATTCATAAGTCCAATTCTTTTCAAAAATTTAATTTATTTCAGTAGCGAAATGAAACATAATCTATATATATAAAAATCGATCTTGGTGAATTTGTTCCCTAAGATCTCAGAAACTACCCGGCAATTTGGCTGAAACTTTCACCGTTTGTTCATTTTGGTACTGGAAAGGTTTGTAGACCAGTTCGAAAAAAATTCGATTGATAGTTCCTTTTTTATCCTAATTTGTCCAAATTTTCGCATAAATGCCCCAATATGACGGTGAAAAAATACGTGCACATATTAAAATTATGTGTCCATCGAAAGCGCTTATTTTTCTGCTGAAGATGGCATCTGTTAGAAAGTTCTAAGTTGTATGAAAAAAGAGTTATGAGCTTTTTTTGTTCCACGTTCGAAATCTTTTCTCAACGCTATTCATTATTTAGTGTATCATCTCAACTCCCAGTTCATAGTTAGAATTGTTGAATGTTTTTGTGTTTCGTCTGACTGTTTGAGGCTTTTCTCAAGTCTTCTTAAAGTAACATTTTTTCCCCAAGATTGGCTAATAATAACTAGATTTGGTTGATTATTTTCCATTTAAACGGAATTTTAGTGTAATTAATGGTTTTTTATTACTATTTGTGCTGATTGGATTTTTTAATCATTATCCAGTCTAACAGCAGAAACCTCGCCAACATTTATGCAGAAAGATTTCAGTCGCGGATGCATTTGGCAGTTTTTTCAACTGTCGCGGTTTTTGAAGTCAAAGACTACGTAATACTGTTTGTCAGCTTTCACCGTGTAAACAAAAGATCGTCAATCAAAGAATCTTTAAAACTTTTTTTACTGTAAAATAATCTAGCAACTAAATTAGGCAAATCCATAAACAGCACAAAAACTTCCATTAATGTGACTTTGTGCACAAATTCAAACCATCGCCAAATTTTACTACTTATTTTGGGAACATTGCGGATGAAATTGTTTAGCGCCATTTTTTTGGTGACCAAAAGTATCTTAGGATATGGCGACAATACCTCTTTAACAAAAATAGTAACATACCGTTTTACACAGTAAGGAGGGGGAGCATTATCCAAGGTGTCCCAAAACAATTCCCGCAAATTCGGTAACATTTTAAATCGCATTAAGAACCCACAATGATTGAAAATATCCAAAATAACTAAAGCAAGTTTAAGGGGATCACGGGCGCTGCTACATTTTTTTAAACAGTTCATTCTTCAATAGACATACAGAGAAGGTAAGACTCCATGTAAAAAAAATTAATTTTAACTGATAAATCTTTTTAAATATGTGAAGTTTAATTTCATATTTCGGAAATTCTTCAAATTTGTAAACGCTTAAATTTCGTGTTTTCGTTTCTAAATGAATACTATTTTGCTCTTTTTACTTGCTGCTACTTTAGTTTTATAAGTAAGGAAGAAGCTAGATTTTAAATCCCGTCAAAAAAGTGTGTTTTAAGTTCTTTCACTTAAAACAGAAAACAAATGCAAGTAACGATTGTTTCTCATAATTATTGCTAACCCAGGCAACGCCGGGTATTTTTGCTAGTTTAATATAAAAATAATGATCCTACTTATGGCTAGATTTCTCATAAAATGTATTGTAGGATTTAGTTCATTTATGAATGAGATAAGCACGTTTTATTGAACCCTGAAAAGTTTTACGAGTTAAGAGCTATGCCCTTTCTGAAATAATCGGTTCAAATGCATTCACACCAGAATTTTGTGAAGTTTAACGAAATGCGCAAACAATATGCGCACACGGTAGATAATATGTAAAAGAACAAGTTCGCGGCGTCCCAAATGAAATTCCTCAAATTACTCTCCGAGACTTTAGACTAACAACTCCCGTCGGCGTAATGCCAATGTAGTTAACGCTTGTCAACTCTCGCAACATAAGATACTGCAATAGTAATGATCAAAAAGTTATTTTTCTTTCATTAATTTTTTACAGGCTTTTTATTTTAGTTAGAAATTGTGTTATGCTTTTTTGAGAAATACAAGCTGATATTATGCCGTCCCGAATAATTTAACGCCAATGCGATGATAAAATAAAGGTTCCTTTAAAACAGCACTTTTTGCCTATTGACATCAAATTTCAATTCTTCATGCATAAAACAAACGAGCTGATGTGTGCATCACATGACTTCCTTTTACACCAATTTAATGCTATTTCCCTATTATTGCAATTTTAATGGGATTCTCTCTCTAACTCTTTAAATATCACTAGCAATGGCCACATTGAAAGCAGATTTAAAAAAAAAAAAAAATCGCCAAATTTTTCGCCAAGTTGGCGACAAAACTTGGCAACCAAAAGACTGGCGATATATCGCCAAGTGACCGCCAAATTATAACACCACTTGAGTTTGCATCGAAATTAACAATGATTTCCCCCCAAAAAGGTGCAAAAGACCCCTTTAGAAACACCCGAATGCAACCAAAATAGGAGGTGCACAACTAGACCCCACTACGAGTCTATGTACCAAATTTCAACTTTCTAGGACATACCATTTTTGAGTTATGCGAGATACATACGCACATACGCACATACACACATACGCACATACATACAGACGTCACGAGAAAAGTCGTTGTAATTACCTCGGTGATGGTCAAAATGGATATTTCGCGTGTCTATACATTCTTAAGCACTTTTCCGCATGTGGTCGAATCGAAAAAAAAACTCAACATTCATTTGGGGGTGAGCAAAATGGAAATTAAGGGCGATTTTTGAGTGAAAATTTTTTCGCGAATACAATACTTCCTTTTTTGTAAAAGGAAGTAAAAATGAAACCATTATCGAAAAAGAAATCAGTAATATCCCTTTAAGTCTGTTCTACTCTTAGAGTTCCCAGTTATCATGACAAGATAATAGATAAAAAGTTTTAATACACTTACTTCGATTGGAACTTCGTGGACGACTTTCGAAGTCTTCAGACATAGTCTTCAAATTCATACACTCGGCAATGGGTTGAGAAATATGAAAAACGAAACAGAAAAACGTTACCATTCGCTCAAAAAACAATAAATAACGTACAACCTTCATATTTAATTAATTTCTCTTTGAAAAATACTTTATTTACATGCTACTCATTTAGTTCATTTTCAAAACTACAACCTTCCTTTTTTTCTCTGAAGCACCTTAAAAATATCATTGCATTAGCAAAGTCTTGAACTTTCATAGAAAAATAAACTTTCGTGGCATTTATGAAATGTTTTTTGCCTTAACACACTTTTCAAATCTTTTTTTTTTTTTTGGCGACATGAGAAGTTTCATTACTGCAATCATAAAGACATTTTTAAGACTAAAACCAAAGGTCTGTCAAATACAGACTTTCCATTTAGTAAAAATGCCATCATTACATTCATTGAAAAAATTATTCCCCCATTCACTACATAAAAATCCATCCATTCACCCATTCATTCCATAAATATTGATTGATTATAACGCCTTACCACCCCTTCCATTCTTCGTCCCCACCCAACTTTCATTCTTCCACTGCCTGACAACCAACCATTCATTCATTCATTCATCCATCCATCCAATCCTAAATTGAAAAATCATTCATCCATTCAGTCACTCATCTCTGAAACAACCATTTCAGCACCAGCCATTGATTGATGATAACATTTTACCATCAGTCAATGTCCGGCACTGTACTTCAGAAACCAGACAGCTGGGAAGTTTCGTAGTTCTTGCGGAAAAAAACAGATAAAATACATCCTGCAACACAAAGCTGTTTCGCGAAAAAAAGCAATGAGGCCAGGGAGCTTCTCTCTGGATAGGCGACCAGGGTGCTTGTAAGAGAGCGCAGGTTACACAGGGTTCCTGAAGACAGAATTGCAGCCCTCGAACCGTCAGACGAGGAACGTCGGTTCGGTTGGAAAATGACAAGTCCTAAACAAAGCTTGACCACGGAGAGATGGAGGATGACTTTGAAGCAGAAACATCATTCTATCATTTGTAACATATACGTTGTTTTTAACTTTGTAATGGACAGGATCAGCGAGAACGCCTCTTACTACTCGGCGGTTTCTGGTTTATTCTACCTTTTACAAATGATACAAAATGATGTTTTCGTTTCAAGGGCATCCGCCATCTCTCCGTGGTCAAGCTTTACCCACTTCTGTTTCGCCGACAAAGAACATCTTGCAGGAAACCTTTCAAGAGAATCGTTTCATGTTATTTAAGAGAAACTTTAAAATATCAGACCGAAAATTAAAGCATGACTTAGCCCAATGTAACTTCTCATCTGGCAACTAAATTCCTTTTTCTGCAGACAGAAATTAGTGCATCTTTACTCCTTTTACTATACATCTTTGCATTTTACTTCCCGTACATCCATGCATACTTTACATATTATTCCCCATACATGGCGTACATCTTTACTCCCCATGCTATTCCCGGAAAGCATAGACCGGAAGTTAACAAGCAAGTTGAAAAAATGTTTGCCACTATGACACTTTTGGAGATCTGTTCTAAAATCTAAAAATAAACCAATAGTATTTTGACGCACCGCCTTCAACTTTTGCTTCTTTTCAACGTTTCTTGCTTCTTGTTATCTATTATGTTTGTGCAATAAGCAAAAAAACAAAAAAAAATAATAAAGAAAAAAATTAGACTCCTTACAAAAATAAATAATGTAATGCAGAGGAACGTTTTAAATAATGTACCAATAACATGGACTTCCCGTTTCTTGAATTCCAATTCTACAAGTACCAGACTTTGCTGGAGGAATGAAATCATTAAGAAAAATAACTGGAGTGGGTTTTTAATCATTATCTGAATATGTCCCACATCCGGACAAAACCACATCCGGACACAAATTCCACATCTGGACAAGACTGGTAACTGTTCCACATCCGGTAAACTACCCTTTACTATTTGCTTTCAGAACTGCGATCACTCTGTCGGACTAACGGATTGTCGGACTCTTAGGATCATCCATCCACGACAAGCCAAGCTTTCACTTCAGAGGATTGCTTAGAAAAACGGAACAGAAAGTGGCAAAACAACTTGTGGTGCAGCTCTGATAAGTTGAGCTATGACCTTGACAATATTTTCTTCTTTTGGAGAAATTCAGTGAAAAAGGGACGAGTTATGAGAACAGATTTTAGATATAATACTTTTGCAAAACAGCTATAAAAGTCACCCAACTTCACTCAACGCCAATTACGTTACCCTGTTTCCTATAAAAGAGTAACGTTGTGTAAGGTGTATGCGTTTAGTAGAGCCACTACTTAAGGGGCCGCTGGAGAGAGCCTCCGAATGTACGAAGTCATTGTTAAGTCTACGAGGAAGTTTCCTCCTTATTGCTAATTCGCATTTAAATATTTTGAGATAATTTTTTCTGTATAAGATTCTTCACAGCAGTACAAATGACGCGTGTTTTTTAATTTTTCATTTTCTGTTAAAATTTAATAGTAAATGGCGGTTAAATTTATGAGTTGACAAAGTAAGAGGTGCTTTCTGTTTAAACACTTCATAAATACTCGAGATCAAACATTTGCTGAAATTGAAAAACTACGCGTTATTCTTGAAAGTTTGGGCTTTTCAGGGATACCTTTTATTTAATCTTGCTTAAATTAGGATAAGAGTAATTGGGAGGGAAAAACTGGGAAATTTTGCAGAAATCGACGAATTTTCGCTTTAGCCACGCCTACCGCCGGTGACAATGAGAGAGGATAGAGGGGGCAGTTTCTTATCCCCAGATGGGTTGGGAGCGAGAGTCGGCGAGCTTGTCTTCAGGCAGTCTTCATGGTAATAAAAAACATGTGTTTGGGGAGGGGGGTGACAGCAATTAAGGGTTGAATGAGCGAGAGCATTTATTTCCTTTTGGGTCTAAACTTCGAGTAGAGCTCCGCTAGGAACTTTTTCCTTGCTTACAGATTTGGAAATATTTCATACCCTAGCATGGGACGAGCCGAGCCCCCAAGTAATTCAAATAAATCTTAAACATTTTTAGTGAAAATATTACACTATGTAACAGTTTTGCATTATTTTATGTAATTGCCGTATTATCAATATCAACTATATTTTAATGCAAAAGAAAAACTTCCTTTCGAAAAAAATGTATCAGAAGTGTAAAATATACATGAGGGTATATATAATCGTGAAGTTTATTGAGGATCAATAAAAAAAATATATCAGAGATAAGTATATTTTAATGCAAAAGAAAAACTTCCTTTCGAAAAAATGTATCAGTGGTGTAATATGAAACAAAAATAAAACAGATGTCATAATTATATGCCCATTGAAAGTGATTACAATGAACTTGTAAAAAAAAGCATTAAAAAAATTGTGCAAATAAACCGTTACATTAACTAAAATAAAATAGTATAAAATTCACTAATTTTTGCGAGATTATTTGCCTAAATTTTCGTGAAATCAAAATTTTATGAAATATGTAATAATATTTAAATTATAATTATGCATGAAACATGTATTAATGTTTTCAATTTTTAAAAATTTCGGAGGAACATCTCTATCTTCAAAGATTACCTGAAATTGTGTTTCATCTAAAACTATTTTTTGGTTGTGCCACTGGGGGACAGTATGAAATCCTTGCCCCACTTCGAAAAACAAATGACAAAATTAAGGCACTGTTGCTTCCTCCCCCCACCCACCCACCCACACACACACACACAAAAAAATTCAAATTTCAAAAAAAAAAAAAAAAAAAAAAGTGGGAGGAGAGCTAATCTTTGTTATATGGGCCCCTCCAAAAAAAAAAAAAACATAAGTACGTCGCACAATGTGGCATAGTGGGCAAAAATCCACCGAACTCGCGGGTTTTGAGCTAGAATCTTCTATTATGGCTCAAAATGCGGCAAAATTCTTGGACTATTTCGTAGTGGTGCTACAATTTTGAATTTTTTAACTCCCTAAGTACCGCAGAGCTCAGAATGGATTCAAGTCGCGATTTTGAAAACTAAAAGTATGATCATATTTTTTCCCTGATACGTGGTTCAATGCTTAGTATAAATCGAAGAATTGGATGATAAAACACAACTTTTGATCGCTGCTGGGTGTTTAGAAATGCTTTTTTCCACCGTATAACTCATTAAAAACATGATTTTTCAGGTTTTTTCCGTTGAAAAAATGGGTTTTAACGGTCTTCACACATATCCGTTTTGAACCTGCATGAACAAATATATATCTTAGTTCTAATCTACAAGTTTTCAATCATTTTCTAAAGTTCAAAAGGTAAAAACCTCCCTAAAACACCGAAAATATGCTCAAAGTCCGAATTTTAGCTCGAGATCCTACCATTGTCCACGAGTATACATCTGTGCGATAGCGGCAAACAGCTTATTTTACATGTATACATTTATATGTATACATTTTGAGAATAAATCGTCTGCGTTCGAATAAAGATCTTCACATTTAGAATTTCCGAATGCTTTTGATGTTTTTAAGAAAATTTAATGTATTAAAGTAACAGTTGAGCAAATGTGTAGACGCAAAATTAGTATGTTTGTCTGTTTGCTTGGATTCATCGTAATATTCGAATTGTACCAGGTTGTTCACTCTTTTTGTCCTCTGTTACATAAATTAAGTATTTAAACAAATTATGTAAATTAATTTTTTTTTAAATTTGTTTCTGCGTGTAAGACCAACAAAAAAAAACATAAATTTTAATATAAATTCAATAAAACTTTATGATAAAGTTAAAATAACATGCCTTTACTATTTTTCATACTTTTAAAGTGAAAGCTAATGGACATATATTTGTAAATATTTGTTTTTTAAATTAAATAGAGTGAAGTAAAATCACATAATTTCATTAATCCTTTCAGCCCTACCTTAAATTCAGCTGTATTGTATCCTATAAATGATGTTGTTTGGAACAAAACTGAGGCTAAAAGGGTCCATCTGAGCATTAGTTGTTTAATTTAAAACACATTAAAATTTTAACATGTGTTTTTACATTTTAAGTTACAATTCCAACAAAAATACTTACGTAAGAGAGTGAACGTACCTGTTACAATTCAAATATTACGATTATTCCGAGGGAACAGACAAACATACTAATTTTGCGTCTACACATTTGCTCAAATGTTACTTTAATACATTCAATTTTCTTAAAAACATCAAAAGCATTCGGAAATTCTAAATGTAAAGATCTTTATTCGAACGCAGACTATTTATTCTCAAAATGTATACATATAAATGTATACATGTAAAATAAGCTGTTTGCCGCTATCGCACAGATGTATTCTCGTGGACAATGGTAGGATCTCGAGCTAAAATTCGGACTTTGAGCATATTTTCGGTGTTTTAGGGAGGTTTTTACCTTTTGAACTTTAGAAAATGATTGAAAACTTGTAGATTAGAACTAAGATATATATTTGTTCTTGCACGAAAGTCCAGTCAAGAAAAAATTACATCTGAAAATCACAGAATATGATAATACAAACAATTTTCAAAAAGTGATACTCTTGTTGCAATATTTTATTGCCAGTCGAAAATTATTTTTGGTATTATCAAAGGGTAAAGTTCTTGTAATTAACATTTGAATCATTTAGACCTTCAAATATTCATTACAGTTAATATTATGTATAATTTATTTAGTTAATATTAAGCTTACTTGTATTTTAATAATTTCCACATATATTTAATTACATGCTGGGCAAATTGGATGGGGCAACGTGAAACAGTTAATCATTAAAATACTCAATCATTTATTAAATCTCTTACGAGTTCATTTCTTTGTTTATTCATTCACTTATTGTCTTGTTTATTCACTCCTTTATTTGTCCTCGTGCATTAATAAATTTATTTAATTATTCTTTATTCCGTATCTTTTCATTTATTTTCAACCTCTTATTTATTGATTCATTTGATCAAAAATATTTTTTATAATCGAATATCGGCTTTCTCCTTATTTTTGATGCAACATAACACATATCAGCTCAATCGTGAGTTCATCCTTATCAGATAGTCTAACTCAGGGCTCTCCAACCTTCGGCCCGCGGCCCAGATCCGACCCGCGGACACCACTGGCGCTTCATTCAAAAAAAAATAAAGTTCGCGATGTATGGGTGAGGGGGGTTGAGTCTAGTGCTAAATAGACCATCTGAGCGAAAATAATGTGGGAATGGCCCGCCTAGCCTCCAAACATTTACAATGTGGCCCGCGAGTGAAAAAGGTTGGAGACCCCTGGTCTAACTGATGATAAAGTGCTATCAACTAGCAGTTTTTTGCCACCAGGTAACAGTGTGGCGATGGGTATGACTAGTGATTGCAATACCGGTATACCAATACCGAATACCTGTATTTGGAACCATTTTGCAATATCGTAATACAGGTATTTGATGGGGTAGAACACCGGTATTTTCGATATTTGTTAAAAAAAAAAAGAATTGTTTTTGATTAAAGAGTTTTCAATTGAACTAATTAGATATCTTCTGTTATTTCAAATATAAATTTCTTTTTCAATGAGACAGTTCCGAAATCCATCTAATGAAGCAAACATTTATTTGGCTTCAAAAGCACGAAGTTATAGAATATGAATGAATAAAAGTAGCGGAAGGATTACGAAAAGATATTTTTATCGCCAGATGGTGTAATTAATCGCACTTTCATGAGTTTAGTGAACCACGTTTTTATTTTCTCATTTCCTTGACTTGCCCACAAGTAAAAACTAATTTTTTGTGTAATTACAAATGTGTTTGTGCTATGAACGATTTATCTTCAATGCTTTATGATTTATTTTTTTAAAATAATTATCTTAACTGTCGTGAATTTTGAAAAAACCTTTTTCTTGTTAGTATAACAAACAGTAATTTGTTGTCACCGGTATTAGCATGCTGTTAGCTGTTTTGTCTCGCTATTTAGCTTTGTACGAAGAGAGATAATATTTATAATACCTTGAATATTTGTAAAGAGATAAGGCATAATCAGTTGGAACATATTTTAGAAACGTACATAATTGTAAAGAATTTGGAAAAGAAAACGAAAAATAAAAAGAAACTAACAAGATCCAATTCTTCGTAAATTTCAGACCAAAGGGTTAATAAAAAGGAAACACAAACCTATTCTTATCAAGAGGAAATTGTTGAGTACGATGTTAATACTGGGAAAGAATTGTATATTAGTAACTGTTCTTCTATAAATAATAACGATTAAAAAAAAAAAAAAAACTACACACAATACCCCCATATAAAAACCCAGACTCACAAAAATAATTTTTTCAAGTTTAAGACCAAATTATTTGAAGATGAAGGACTTTAGGCAACTACAGGAATATCGTGCATTATTAACAGTACCATCGACCTACGTGAATTCAGAAAAAATATTCTCAACTGCAGGAAATTTATTCACTAAAATGAGTTCCAGTCTTAGTGACAATGAAATATATGTATTTTGTTTGAGGCTACTATTGATTTTTTATTATGATATTTGTTCCTTCATTTTTTGTTTGTTCACAGTAATTAAAAAATGCACTTTTTGCACAAAATACCGCAATGAAACATTATGTTTTTGAATGTTTTTTGTGAAATTTTTAATACCGGTATTACGGTGTCACGTTAAAAAAATACCGAATACCGATATTGCATTTCTGGTTCAATATTGTAATCCCTAGGTAGGACAGAAGAGATAAGAACGTGGTTCGGATTGTTAGTATTCCTGTTACCAGGTTTTGGGTGGAAGATATGATCCATTGCTGAATATGCTGCTCATTTGCACGAACTGTAGCAAAAAATAGAAAATAACGAATTACACTGTGCAGCCAAATAAATAAATAAATAAAAAAGTGGGGGTCATAGGAGAAAACAGTGGTTATATTTGGATCAGAGAGAGGGTTGTTTTACATAAGAATCAGAAAGAATGGTGCTCCCTTAAAATATATCAAAAAATATATCGAAAATGCCATTTTTTTTATCCTAGGATTTGTTTTATAATTTTTTCATTTTTCTTGGTAAAATCAGGGTTTTGGACTCCTATAAGCCCCATGTCCAAAAAATGTTTTAAATAGAGCATGAGATGAAAACATTACATGTTGCATGCGAACAGCACCACAGATCTTCAATAAAGGGATACACCGCCCCCATCTTTTATCACTATATCAAGAAGTGTTAGGAGGCGGTCCATGACAGTGACAGTGAGGGCGATCCATGAGCTATGGAATAGCAGCAATGTTATATTGCAAAAAAAAAACTTAGTTTCGTTTTTAATCTTAATTATTTGTGAATGTAACTTGAATAAATATAAAGAATGAGGGAAGTTTCTTAACGAATGATCTGCGATATGACTCGTATGCACTGTGCGATATTTTCAAGATTTGTTTAAAACATATTTTTTGAACATGGGGCTCATAAGAGTGAATCCGATACTCGAGTTTTACACCGAAGAATTAAAAATTGAAAGAATTGTAAAACAAACCCCTAAAAAAGAGACATTTTTCATGATCGCTGGAATATTTTGGAGGGAATGCCTATACGAGACTCTCACCTTGCTCCAAATACGTATGCTTTTGAACGTTGCACCTCTCTAAACACTCATAGGAATGTTAATGGTTATTATAATACTCCCTTCCTGTCCAAATAAAAATTATGGCCATGAAAATGTCGGAAACTGAAAGAAAATGGGGATTGAGATGGGACGTTGAAGCTAAGCCCCCTTCCAAAATGTTACCCTTTTCCAACCTACAATAGTCTAATACCGTACGGAGTTCTAGATTGCGTAGAATGTAAGAATAAAGAAAATGTAAAAATGTTTTATACATGCGTGTGTTACTTTAAAATAATATATGTTTATGTTGTTTTAATACGTTTTTCCAATTTCAACAAAATCTGCTATCTCTCTTAAAATGTCTTTTAGCAAAAAAACTTGCATTTAAAATGCTTTTTCCCATCGTTCAAAAATGGTAGAAAACAGTAAAGAAAAACTCATAACAAAACTTAAATTTCTTTCTGTTTCAAATCGAAATTTCTAGCGGCAGCGGAAGTTCTGTCTTTTTAAACTCAACGTACCGATTCTGAAAGTGTCCTGTCTCATAGCAAAGCAGGGGGTCTTCCTAAGACCCTGTGGGGTGACCGCGTGTGTAGTAAAATAGTAAACAAGTCAAGCAACAAGGGGAAACCTTAACGCCTGAAGGTTGTCCATTATTCGGATGTCAGCTAATAAATAACATGTGAGGGGTCCCAGATACAGTGACAATTCCTTCTCTGATTGGATGCTCGTCTGTCAATCATGTGAGTTTAGCACATGCCTTCTCGCCATGCTAAAAAACGAGCTCTAGTGAAGCGGCGAGCAACTTTCAAATTCGATCTCTGTCCAGCGCCCCCTTAAGACATATTTCTCTCCACAGTAGCTGACGTCCGATCTTTTTATTCGCTTTGGTATATAGCACGTCACAAGATCCGTTGCGATTGTTTGAACAAATTCCTGAATTTTTCATGTTATTTGCTTTCTTTTTGGCAATTTCTTTCTGATAGCACATTTTTTTGTGATGCTCATTGTTTGAATGATCGCTGTTTGATTTATATCTAACTTATGCAAAACTTTTACCGAAGATTTTAAAATTAACCCAACAAGATTATCTTTTTTTATTTTTTTTTGAAACTATGTTTTATGGATTTGACTGAAAAAAAACCCTACTAAGGGCTCTAAGGAACCGAATGTGAGTAAAATTATGTTTTGAATTAAGTTTATAGATTACTAGTGGTACCCGCACGGCTTTGCCCGTAATAGAAAAAATTAAAAGGGGTTTTTGGTTCGCCTGTATATTTACAAATAATGTATGGTGAATTTTCCCTCTAATTGGCTTGTGCCCATGTTACGGTTTCCACGCTATGATAATTTCGTATCTCGTTAATAGGCTTGTGCCCATGTTACGGTTCCACGTTATGATAATTTAGTAATTTACTCGTCTATCTTATGATATATTTTGTTCTTAAAATTGGAATAGAAAAAGAACCACATCGAATTTTCGAAAAATCGCTTCGAGGTGCATACTCCCATGCTACAAACTGACTTTGTGCCAAATTTCATGAAAATCGGCCGAACGGTCTAGGCGCTATGCGCGTAACAGACATCCGGACATCCTCCGGACAGACTTTCATATTTTTTATTAGTAAAGAAGATGTGCAGCAGCATTACGCAGCGTAGTGATACAAAACCTTTACGAATATAAAGACAGCACATGGCAGGGGGCGCCCAGACACGGCGGGAGGTCACCGTGACCTCCCAAATATTTCTTTTCAGCACATTTTGTATGACGATTCGGCAGAATTAGGTGTTCTACTTGGGAAAGTTTGGAAAAAAATATCATTCGGCACAATTTGGAGTTCCTTTCGGCAAAATTGTCATCATTCGGCACAATTTGAGCTCCAATATGCAAATTGGGAATTTCCTCCCTTCCTAAAACTTGAGTTCGGGACGCTCTTGCACATCGTTCCTACATAGTGTCCTCTTTGGGTCGAGCTGGTTGCTTGTACTAAATTATCCATTTTTTTTTCTTTTTTTGGCTTGAAAGAGAAACTCTTGAGGTTGAATTAATTTTAAATCGTGATTTTAAAACTCAATTTCCTATAGATTTGCTATAGGGAGACGAGTATACTTGATAAAAATTTGCCTAAACTAGATTATAAATCGGTGTCATCTTTGCGTTGTTAAATTATCTAAAGAAACAATTGCGACAAAATTTAATTTGTTGAAGCAAAAGAGCCATTGTTAAGTGCTTTAACATCAGTTGATTCAATTGATTGAAAATTACTACATCCACAGGATTGTAGGACTTTAAAATAGTTTACCAAAAGAAGCTATTACTTGCAATGGGGTGAATAGTTTTAAGAGGGCTATTAATCTTCTTCGAGAATTGATACACTTCCTGGGACTACTCTAACTGAACCCAGAGCCCGTTGCTGGTCGTCACTTATGTATTTGTGTTTGATTCAATACACACAAGACACGGAACTAGTAAGCAGTAAGTTTTAGTCAAGGGCGGCTGAATATGCTGTTAATAGACTGTCTCACTTTAATAAAGAAATTTTGAAATGCTTGCAGCTCCCATTTTCCTGTTCACTGACAAAATTCATTACGCGAAGTGTTTCACTACCGTAAACGGATATAGATGCTTCACGAATTTAGAGACACTGAACAGAGAAACATTTGGAGAGACTAGGAAAAAAAGCTCACTACTTGTGTTTTTTCAAACGTAGCGATTTTTTTCAAACGCAGTTTTTCAAGCGTTAACGCATTCTTTCATTCAAATGTTTTAAAATCGCTGTTTTTATATTTAATAATCTTTCGTAAAACGTGTAACACCTGTAAGCATGTCTCAAGACTTGCATTTTTAAGACGCAATTTCTTGGCTCAATCAGACGAATCATTTAAATAAGCTAATTGTTGCTAATATTTTCAAATGTAAAACGAAATTTGAATACAAAAATTTCGTATTTAAAGAAGTAAACATTTATTGGTGAAGATGTTTTGGTCATAGATGCAACATCTTCTATAGTTCTGTACCTAAAATGGCTCGATGGCTATAAAACTCATATACTCAGAACCAGCTTTTGCAATTACCTTTACAATAAGCGTGGGTATCCTTAGAAGCGGACTGAAATATCATAATGATTGCTTTTTCCCTTTTACAGACTACTGGCAGTCAGTACAGATATTGGCAATGAACGAAATTATCAATCCACGAGCAATTAAGACGTACAAAATATGATAAACTTTTAACAAGTATTTTAACTTTGTCTTTTGCGCTTCCCAATATGAATAAAAATGAAAAACATATGCTAATAAAACAAAGGAATCGAGAAATAAAACTATTAAAAAAAACGGAGAATGAACATAGCATGAGAAAACAGTTGCTCATGACAGAATGTGAAGCGTGGATTCGCTTCTGTAATTTCGCACGAAAATATTGTTAAAACACTTGCAAAGCTGCAAAATGCTAATCAATTCAGATTGCTGTAAGCTAAATCCTATTATCTAAGTACAGTTCCAGACAGAATTTTAAATTTTAGCTTAGGTATATACCATTGGGTTTCGTAAAATAAAAATAATGAAGCAAAACAAAAAATCTGTATTCTATGTCAAGTATTAGTTTTAAAACAGATTTTGACAGCTATTTCAATCCCATTCATGATTTCGTAGTCATTAGTTATATAAAAAGCAGATTTTTTTTTGAACGATCTGCAAACGAAGACATGATTTTGAATTTAAGAGAGGCTTGACTTGAACCGTTTAATCGATACTCTATATCTGTATCGCTCAATCCATTTTCACGGGTGCGACACTTTTACGCATCTGATTGCTCTTTATTGCAGGAACTTGAAAAGTTCGGCTTTTTTTATTAGTATATGTTTGAATATAATGATCACTGTGTGTCATGTGCACGTGTTGCGAGTGTGACCGTAAAGCCATCCTTGCAACACGTACATGTCTTAAATACAGACTTTTTAGAAATGTTGATACTTTCCTCTTATGACACACAATGGTTTTTAAAATTCAAGTATATCACAATTAAAAGCCAAAACTTTAAAATTCTGGGAATAAAGAGCAAATATATATGCTAAAAAATGTCTCATCTGTGAAAAGGGAGTGGGTGATATATAACAATCTCTGAAAAAGTCAATGTTCCGTCAAATACTTTCACTGAAAATTACGCAATTAATAAGTAAAAAATTGCGTTCAAACAGAAAACCGATATATACAAAGCATTAAAATTTCTTAAATGTACGTAGCTGGGAAAATGTACAGAATATAAAAGTTATTCAAATATTTAAAGTAAAACATAGTTAAAAAATTTATTTTTCGCATTCAATTTTGGTTTCAGTTAAATTTTTCAGTATTATTTTGAAAAGAGTTTTGAAAAGAAAACTCTACTATATACTGTTTTTACTTAGGTTTTCAGTAAGTTATAATACATTTTTACCAAAAATTTTTTCTATAAGAATCCAAAAAAAAAAAATAATAATGAAATGAAAGACTAACAATTATGCATTGCCGTTTTGTAGTCGTAATAATAACCCACCATTAAGAGACATAGGAAACAAAATACATGAAAACATTAGTACAATGCTTTCGGTTAAAACCATATTTAAACATTTTAGAAGAAGAAACATTCAATCGATTCGATGAGTCCGAAAACCAGTCATCTCCTGGACTTTAGCAAAAGAGACGACTGACCTTTTGACTCATCCAGGGCCCGATTAACATATTGGGAGGCCCTAGTTCAAACCTCTTTTTCAGGGCCCCATGATAATCAAAAGTTACAGTTAGTTTTAGCAATTGGCTAAAACGATTTCAGTTATTTTGGGCGGCCCCTAAAAACGGGGGTCCTAGGCCACGGCCTAGTTGGTCTAATCAGTAATCAGGCCCTGGACTCATCGATTCAATTAATTTCAACATATAGAAATTAGCTATCAACAAGAGATAAACTGAGCTGTTGAAATAAATTCTATTAACAATATAGCATAGGTCTAGAATCTTTGAACATTGTAAACAAAGTATGTTGAATACGCTCTATAGCGTGTTTTGCATCTAGACAGCATTTGTTTTTATTATTTTTTAAAGTCTTTGATAAAGAAAATTGTACAAGTTTTTACTAGGAGTACAATACGTTTTAGTTTACACTTAGTTTTCTTTAGTGAAATGTGCTAACAATAATCACTGGTTTTACAGATACTTCAAACTGCTTCAACGGATAGCATTCTATACTTGAAATCAAGTTCGGACGAATTGCTCTTCTTAAAAAACAATTTTGGGAACAAAAAATTTTAAAAAGCTGTAAAACATTGAAGCAACGTTGAACTTAGAGAACGTAATGAGTATTTTATGATTTTAGCTATTCACAAAACACAAAATTGTGACAAATGAGTGGAAACGTCATTACTTAAGCTTGATTGTGCAATAGTGTACAGCAACCTTTATTCGTCAGGCTGTTCAATAAAAGTGCACAAGCAGTTGAGAAATTATGAGTCACAAAGATGCAAAAGGTTCCAGAAATGGTAGAATCCCCCAAGTCAGAAACACAGAAGATTGATTTAGTTGACACAAGAATTCAATGATGTTTTGAGTCTCTGATGCAGATGAGAAATCTAATTGTGAAGTAGCAATATTTCAAGTCAGTTTTTGAAAGTTCGCCAGGAATCGTTTCCACGTCGTCTTTTGCTGCTTAAGTTCGTTATCAGTTTGATAAAACAGTTTAAATGACAACTGGATTCATAGCCAAGCAGTCTATGTTTTAACTTTGATTCAAGGGATCAAAAATATATGGAAACTAAATCTATTTCTTGGAATTGTGGAGCTCAGTTAAAAAACACGAAAAGCATACGTTTCAAGCATGATGTAAGTAAACTGTTCAATAGAGGTCGTGACTTAAGAGTATCAATATCTTCAAATGACTCCAAAATTTATGGATCATTGGCTTAACAAACATAACTGAATGAGTATCTATGAAGACAGCTGTTAAGTGGAAATACATAAGTTAAGAAATATTATCCCGTTCAGGCTATCAAATCAAAAGACCTGTTATTAAGAGCCGTCAATTTCTGACAGCAATGACATTAACATAAGCTTTATGGTGTTACAGTTCAAACGTTAAATACATATTATTTAAGATAACGATTTACAGTGAAATTCTGTACATGTGCGTCCTTTTTTTTTCTTTTTTTCATAAAGTCGTCTGAGGGTCCCTGGCCAAATGCAACTGGCCTCTTCTCCCCAGATAGTCGACTATTTGACGCGCAAGTCAGAAATAGCTTTAACATTCAGTAAGTTACCCCCATAGCCAGGGCTAAGGCAAAAATACATGAAATATATCACCAGAGCATGCTTAAACTGATACAAATGACAAATACATTCAAACATATTCTACATAATGTTTATAATGCTCCATACAGTACTCTTCGGTATGTTATGCGCAGGCAATTTACGTATTATGAGCTGCAAACTTGAAGCTGGGCTTCGAGCAGAGCCAAACTTCATAAATGATATGATAAGCACACACCTAATTAGCTCTTTAACCTAATAATTTGAAAATCAACGGGCTTTATTTTTGGGTGAAATGTTGCAATTTTAAGTTCTACGTGTCGGTTCAAAGGGAAATTTTCTGAACTAATGAATTGTCTTACAGCCAGTTGTATTACTCAGACATCAACAATAGCTCAGAAATTTGTATAAACCTACTGAAGCAAGATGTAGCGCTTAAAGTTTCATAAGACAACAAATCTTGTTGCGTCTCTGATCAGTCAGTATGATACTTCATAGTGGATAAACTTTGAGATTGCACTGTAATCGGAAGTTTTATGCAGTTACTGCTCACTGACATTGTATTTTAAAACTCAACTTCCTTAAAATATAAGTGACTTGTTTCTCATCAGGCATCATGTTTAATTCTACTAGTCATGGAAGTTTTTAGGAAACTCTCCAAAGGACATGCTATCAAATAGTAAATTTCTTACATGCAAACTTTAACAGCAAAATAGATTTTTCATTTCTTGCACAATTCTCAAACAGAGCTATACTAAAAGTAAAAATACAAATCTTTTTTTTTTTTGCTTAAATTGATCATTTTCTATCTTTTCAATAGCTCGTATATACTATAAACCCTGTTCATAACACAGAAATTTATGCAAAAGTTCAGGTGGTACAAAGTTTTACGCAAAACATATTTTTCATTTAAGCTATGTATATAATAAATCACAAGACAATTTACAAAGTCAATACTGGTGTGATTTTTTCTTTTTTTTTTTTTTTTAAGTCGTCTGGGGGTCCCAGACCTGATGCAACAGGTCTCTTCGCCCCAGATAGGCGACTAGTTAACACACAAGCTATTGACAGCATTAATTAGACGAATACTGATAAAATTTATTAAACTATACGGTATTTAGGGTAAGCACCAGAACAATCATTGCTATTATAATAAATCCCATGCAAATTGTAGACATTATAAGTGACAAATAGAACATAATATATAGCACATGAAATATTTATGCCGTAGTTTTAAGCTAATGCGATCAATGACTTGGCAGATTTAAGAATTTAATGAGTTTTCTTTAGGGGAGCCCTGTGATATAAAAATGTAGTTTTAAAAATTATTTAAAAAAGTTCTCAAAAATACATTTTTAAAAGAGGGGGTTTTTTCGTCCCCTTTGAACAATTTTTTATTTGTTTACTTGTAAAAAGAATGAACATTCCTAGCAATTTAGAATAAGGAACAAGCTCCAGCCAGAACAGTGTATTTTTCTTTGTTAAACACAAACGCGAAAATCAGAATAGAAAGCTTCATAGAATATGACTTCTGTGTATTTACATCAAAGAAAATTTAGAGTGTTAAATTTCAAGCCTATCAAAACTTTCTAAATCAAAAATAGAATTGTAATAAATAGCAGGAAAGCGCTGGAAAAGAGTATGAATGAAGAATACACTTCTGTTTAGTGGTTTAACCACTTAATGTATTTTTTTTTAATTAAGGTTTGTTTTAAGTAAATGTAAAAACATACCAACAGTAACATTTTTTTTTCTTTCCAAATAAAAATAATTCGAAACCTAAATCTTAATAAACCCTGAAATTTCAAACAAAAATGAGTCTTGCTCTTTCAGACAGCTCCAGATACTTAAAACGAATGTTGTGACTTAATGGAGGATAATTAAAGAAAAGGAACAACAAAGTCAACTGCGCTTATTGAAAAAGAATTATAAATAACTCAATTTCAATAACAGTACCTGCAACAAAAATATACGAATATATACTACTAACCTACAAATTTTGAATATTCAGGAATTTTGAAAAAAGCTGTCGTCGAGAGAAAGAAACAAAATTTGAATGTTTATTTTTTTAAAGAACAGAAGCTTTGCTTCCCTGAAATCTTAAGCAAACCAGATTTGATATTGCGCATTAATTTTTACTTTTATAATTCGTATTTGTTTATTTTTGGTTTTTTATTTGCTACGAATGACATTCACATTATTTCTATGATACATAAAGCTCAAACATTAAATATGATCCCTTTAAGATCAGAACTAATATGGTAAATATGAACTTGTGTCTTTTTTTTTTAAAGTCGTCTGGGGATCCCTGGTCAGATGCAACTGGTCACTTCTCCCCAGATGGTCGACTTACTGGCACACAAGTCAGAAATAGCTTTAATATATTGAGGAAGTTACCGCCCTATAGCCAGCTCTAAGGCGGAAATACATGAAATACACCACCAGAACATGCTTCAACTGATAAAAATTACTAAAATACATTCAAACATATTCTGCATAATGTTTATAATACTCTGTATGTTATGTGCAGGCAATTTACGCATTATGAGCTGGGCTTCGAACGGAGCCAAACTTCATTAAATGATAGTATAAACACACAACTTATTAAGCTCTTTAACTTCATAATTTGACAATCAACGGGCTTTATTTTTAGGTGAAATATTGCAATCAAAAGTTCTACATCTCGGTTCAAAGGGAAATTTTCTGAACTAATGAATTGTATTACAGCCAGTTGTATTACTCAAGCATCACCAACAGCTTTGAAATTTGTATAATGCTACGACTCGTCTACTGAAGCAAGATGTAGGACTTGAAGTTTCATAAGAAAACAAATCTTGTTGTGTCTCTGATCAGTCAGTAGGATACTTCATAGTGGACAAACTTTGAGATTGTACTGTAATTCGGAAGTTTTATGCAGTTACTGCTCATTAACAACATTGTATTTTAAAGCTCAACTTACTTAAAATATGAGTGATTTGATTCTCATCAGGCATCATGTTTAATTCTACTAATCATGAAGGTTATTAGGAAACTGTTTCCAAAGGACACACTGACAAACAGTAATTAGTAAATTTCTTACATGCTAACTTTAACAGCAAAACAGATTTTTCATTTCTTGCTCAATTCTCAAACAGAGCTATACTAACAAAAGTTAAAATACAAATCAAGTTCTTTTTTTTGCCGAAAAACGTTCATTTTCTGTCTTTTCAATAGCTCTTAGATACGATAAGCCTTGTTCATAACATATAAATGTATGCAAAAGTTCAGGTAAGACAATTTCACACAAAACATATGTTTTCATTTCAGCTATATATGTATAATAAATCACAAGATAATTTACATAAATCAATACTTGTGATTTTATTTTTAAAGTTGTCTGTGGGTCCCAGACAAGATGCAACAGGTCTCTTTGCCCCAGATGGTCGACTAGTTAACACACAAGCTATTGACAGCGTTAATTAGACAAAACCGATACAATTCATTAAACTATACGGCACTTAGTGGAAGCACCAGAACAATCATTGCTATAATATGTAGTGCAATTTGTGCACATTATAGGTAAGAAAAAGGACATAAAATATAACATACGAAATATTAATGCCGTAGTTATAAACTAATCTGCGTAATAACCTCTCAGTACTACGAATTTAGTAAGTGTTCTTTGGGGAAGCCCTGTGGTACAAAAATGTAGCTTTAAACATCATTTAAAAAGGTTCTCAAAAACACATTGTTGGAAGGGATTTTTTTTTCCTTTGAACAATGATTTATTTGCTTACTTGTAAAAAGGATGATCATTCCTATCAATTTAAAATATGAAACAAGCTCCCGCGAGAATATCGTGTCTAGTTTTCTTCGTCAAACACAAACGCGAAGAACATAGTAGGAAAATTCAGACAGTATGAAGCTTTCTATGTATTTACATCACAGAAAATGTATAGTGTTATATAATTTCAAGCATATTAAAACTTTCCAAATAAAAAAAAAAAAAAAACACTATAAGAAATAGCAGGCAAGATTGGGAAAAAAGTACGAATGAAAAAGTATACACTTCTATTTTATAGTTTAACTGCTTTTTAATTTTATTTATTTTTTTTAAATTAAGCTTAATTTTAAGTGAATATAAAAACATACCAAATGTAAAATAGTTTTTTTTTTTCCTTTCCAAACAACGAAAATAATTATTCGAACTTAAATCTTGATTAACCATGAAAATTTAAACAAAAATGAGTCTTGCTCTTTCGGACAACTCCAGATATTTAAAACGCATGTGCCTTAATGGAGGAGAATTAAAGAAGAGAAACAACAAGGTTAACTACGCTTATTAAAAAAGAATTTTAAATAACTCAACTTCAATAGCAGTACCTGCAACAAAAGTATACGAATATATACTACTGCCCTACAAATTTTGAATACCTAAGAATTTTGAAAACGCTGTCGTCGAGAGAAAGAAACAAAATTTGAATTTTTAATTTTTTAAGGAACACAAGATTTGCTTCCCTGAAATCTTAAGCAAATTAGGTTTATTTTAGATTTAATTAATCTAGATTTAGCATTGATTTTTTCACTATTATAATTCGTGTTTGTTTATTTTAAGTTTTTTATTTGCTATCAATGACATTCACATTTTTATAAGAAAAAGTTTAAGCATAAAATATGATCCCTTTAAGATCATAACTAATATGGAAAACCTGAACTTGTGTCCAGGTTTTTTTTTTTTTTTTGAAGTCGTCTGGAGATCCCTGACCAGATGCAACTGGTCACTTCTCCCCAGATGGTCGACTTACTGGCACACAAGACAGTGCAGTTATAATAAGTGCAAAACTAATACAATTCATTAAACATGGATAATTTAATTTAAGTCAAACAATCGATATAATTTAGGTAATGCTCTGCACAGGCTACAATACGTATAGACAATTTACACATTGTGAGTAACAAGCATAACAAAAATGTGCTTTGCACGTAGTACATCACATTTCATACCACATTTACAAACTAATTATTTGAACAAGAGCCTGATGGCTTTATAACTAGTGTAAAGTGTGTTCTTCGGGGAAACTCTTTTCAGACAAAAAACGTAGATTTACAAATTAGTTCTTGAGGTTAGAAAAAAAAATTATTGTTAAAAAATGATTTTTATCTTGTCCTTTTTTAAACAATGTTTTTATATGTATGCTTGGCAAAAACGAGTCAATTCCTAATAATTTGGAATATAGAACGATTTACTGCCAGAAAACCGTGCCCATTTTTCTTTTCTTCGTTTAACACAAACGTGATGAACATAGTAGAAAAATTCAGACAGTATGAAGCTTTCTATGCATTTACATCAAAGAAAGTATATAGTGTTATAAAGTTTCAAGTCAATTAAAACTTTCCAAATCAAAAATAGAATTATTGTAATAAAGAGCAGGAAAGCGCGGGAAAAAATTATGAGTGAAAAGTATACACTTTTGTTTTATAGTTTACCTACTTTTTATTTTATTACTTATTTATTTTTATTTAATTATTTTTGAAATTAAGGTTAATTTTAAGTAAATATAAAAACATACCAATGGCAAAATAGTTTTTTTTTCCGTTTCAACAACGAATATAACTATTCAAACCTAAATCTTAGCAAGTCATAAAATTTTAAACAAAACGAGTCTTGCTCTTTCGGACAGCTCCAGATACATAAAACGCATGTGCCTTAATGGAGGAGAATTAAAGAAAGGGAACAACAAAGTCAACTACGCGCTTATTGAAAAAGAATTATAAATAACTCAATTTCAATAGCAGTACCTGCAACAAACGAATGTATGCTATTGACCTACAAATTTTGAATATTTAGAAATTTTGATAAAGCTGTCGTCGAGAGAAAGAAACAAAATTTGAATTTTAATTTTTTAAGGAACAGAAGACTTGCTTCCCTGAAATCTTAAGCAAACCAGATTTGAAATTGCACATTAATTTTTAGACTATTATAATTCGTGTTTGTTTATTTTTGGTTTTTTATTTGCTAACAATGACATTCACGTTTTTTTTCTCTTTTTTTTTTTTTTTTTGAAGTCGTCTGGGGATCCCCGACCAGATGCAACTGATCACTTCTCCCCAGATGGTCGACTTACTGCACACAAGACAGTGCAGTTATAATAAGTGCAAAACTAATACAATTCATTAAACATGGATAATTTAATTTAAGTCAAACAATCGATATAATTTAGGTAATGCTCTGCACAGGATATAATACGTATAGACAATTTACACATTGTAAGTAACAAGCATAACAAACATGAACTTTGCCCCACGTAGTACATCATAAATCATACCACATTCACAAAACTAATTATTTGAACAAGAGCCTATTGGCTCTATAACTAGTGTCAAGTGTGTTCTTTGGGGAAACTCTTTCAGACAAAAAATGTAGTTTTACAAATTAGTTCTTGAGGTTAGAAAAAAAAATCATCGTTAAAAAGGATTTTTATCTTGTCCCCTTTGGACAATGTTATATATGTATGCTTGGACAAAACGAGTTAATTCCTAACAATTTGAAATACAAAATGAGCGGTTTTTTTTTTTTTTTTTTTTGAAACAAACGCAAAGTACGAGGATAAAAATTCATAAAATATGTCTTCTGTGTGGTTTCGTCAAACAAAATATATAATTTCATAACATTTGGAGCTCAGGGTAGCTCTCCACATCAATAGTAGAGCTTATACAGCTGCGGAAAGGTAAAGGGCAGTATCTGCAAATTTTTTCATCTACTGAACTTCAACTTGCATTGTGCAAGATTGCTTATTCGACTTCCGCAGAAAATAAAGCAAGATAAAAAACGTAAAAATTCCAACATTTTCCTACTTTTAGTATGGAATCCAAAGCACATTGCTTCAGATATCACAAAACCCATTTCTACAGATTTTGCGCTTTACGTTTCCGCGGCAGTATTAATGATTAATTTCACGAATGCATACAAGAGAGAAGCGTCTATGATAATATATATACTTCAGTTTCATTGATTTAGCAAATTGATTTTGACTTTTTTGACTTGACTTTTTTTTATATATTTTATTTCTCCCGCCCCCTCCATTTTTTTCCCTTTTCATTCGTTGTTTTCCCATTCAGCTTTCAAGGCATGGGAAAATCAAAACTGCAATGCATAATTTTAAGTTCAGAAACTTTTTGCTAATACCAATGAGTTAGTTTTTGTGATCCTTTTTTTTTTCAAAAAAAATAATAAATAAATAAAAATAAAATAAAAAAGGAAAAAATAAAGTAAAAAAGCACAATTTCTAACATGCGTTACAATGTCTCTAGTATAAAAAGGAGTACATTTTCCCAGTCAAAATTTTATGCTAAACTTTTCAACTATCGGAATAAACTTCTATACATAATTAATAGAAGTATCAAAGTAAACATTCGAATTTTCCAGCACTTTTTCCACTGATAAAAAAATGTCTCAAGAAATGAAAATCTTAAATTTGCAGCCTTGAAAAAAAAGCCTTGAATCTGAAAATCACTAAGCAAATCTTCAAATACTCAGGTTTGTAGGTGCATGCGTCATAGTACACGGAGATCACGAAAAAAAATACAGAAATTAGTCAAAGCTGATTCAAGAGCGACTAAAATGGTTATTTAAGTTAAAGAAATTAATCGTGCATACTCAGAAAAAATGTTGGGAAATCGAAGCAAGGTTTTATAGAGATCATTATCTTAAAAAATGTAATCATGAATGGGAATAGAATAATAGGCAATAAATTTTCAATGTAACAAACAATAAATTAATTAAATAAGTGTTATAAATGTTTCCCGCAAGATGAAAGTATTTAGAAATCAAAGAAAATTAGTAAACTTCCTGAATAATGTTTCCCTGCATACAATGTGCCTAATACCCGACTTTTATTACCCTAAAGTACTTACGATTTCATTCACATTTCATAATTTGAAAGTGCATTTAATGTGTTCCTATTGAATTTACTCAAGTTTAGCAACGTAAAATCTGCCAAACAAACGGTTGCAAAAGAGAAAAAGCAATCATGAATCATACTCGCTGATAAACTAGGACTTGAAAGAGTTATATTTTGTCATAAAGTAAAGTTGTTTTTTCTTTTCGTATACTCAAATGACAAGGCTTACCAAACGCACTTGAGTTTGGTAAGGGCGTGATTAAGAGCGTGATTACACCGCAGGCCGACAAGGGTTGGGCCTAATGCCCTATCTTCTTAAGATACTCCAAATTACATAAAGAAGGATGCATAGCATTACAGCTATGTGAAAAATACGTGTATTTTTTAAATAATAAAAGATATGACTTGATTGTATAAATTTCCTTATGGGATAATTTTTATTGATTCTTCCAGTAATGAATTTGCCTATCCCAACTGTAAGGGTCCCGCAAAGGGGATTCATAAATACACACGACAAATGTTTTACAACACATAGTTCTGAGATAGACAAAGAGGCTCCCAAAAAGACAATCAAATGGGCCCCAAACCTGTAAATCAACCACTTCACTCCACTGTAGAGCTTCAGGGGGCCTCCAGATTATCGTGGGCCTAGGGCCTCACTTTCAGTCACTCGCCCATCGATGTGGCGAGGGGCCTTGCCCCTCGCCACATCGATGGGGAAATTGAACGATGGTACAGCTAGTGACCTTTAAATTCAAGCAAAATAGATTTTAATTTTCTAATAGATTGATCATTCGGAGAAAATTATCGAACAGAGTATGGGAGCGGAAATTGTACGCATCTTTTTCACTAGTTTACAAGGAATTCTAACTAAAGAACGAGAGATAATATTCCTTAAGAGGCAGGTATAATTAGGATAATTTGTTATTACATCCGAAGCTCATAGAAAATGCTTAAAACTTGAAAGAAACGTCGATGAGCCAAGTGAAATTTGTCAATACCCATGTTTGCAGTCAGGTTGAATCTTACGCAGTCGCTGTCTTTTTTTTTTTTTTTTTTTTTTTTTTTTTGAGCAATCACGATTGCTTATTGTTCTCATTTGACTGTTTTTGGCGTTACGCTGATTTTTCTCACCGCCACCCTCCGCACCGTCACCGTGAACCGGCTGGCTCCTCACGATGCTGCTCCTATAGCAGGTTGCATCCATGTCCTACACACACGCGCAAACATACACAACTACACACACACGCGCACATACACACACACACGCATATACACACACACACGCACATACACACACGCACACATACAAACACTTACACACACGCATACATACAGACACCCACACATACACACACACAACTACCCACACATTCATGCATGCACACAGACACAAACACATATGCCTACACACACATGCACATACCCCCCACACATTCATACACACACATACACATAACCCGTACACACAAGCACACATGCCTACATACACACACTCGTGATTGCGAAAAACAATTTGAATTCAAGATGTCAAAATTCAAATTTATTTATTTATTTATTTTTTTGCTGCGATACGTGTTTTTGTAGTCACTGTTACGAAGGGGTAACATTTTGCAAGTAAACAGTTTGATTTGACGCCCAGATTTCCAACCCCAGGGGCGAACTTTTAGGCCTAAAATGCCATTTCAAATTGACTCACTTCTTCTGAGTCATTGGGCTTAAGACCTACAATGGATCCTTAGGAAATATTTGTAGAAGTAGTTTTAAAATGCAATCTTTTTTTTTTTTTAACTTCAGGAAATCTTTTTTGCACTTTGCAGATCCTTTTAAGTATTCTATTAACAGTATATTTCTATTGAGTTTTTTTTTTCGGCTATGTGTGTGTGTGTAATTCATTGAAAACGACATTTATGTTGTTTGTTTTAACGCCTAGAAACTTATGCTAGGCGCCATTATGACGCCTAGATTTAAATTCTTATTTCTAACCCTGTCTGTATTTAGTTTTAATATAAAAACCATTCTGCAATCTGCCGCGTATCTATACTCGAAAATGTGAAAGAAGCAGAAGATAAATCAGACCCCAGACATCGAAAAAAAGACATCGAAAAGAAGATAAATCGGACCTATTTCGCTTTATAAAGCGAAATAGCTCAGATTAAACCGATTTCTTCTAGCTGACTGGAATGAACACAGTTAGAATTAGTAGTTACTGCTTCCTTTGGGGATCTACCAATTGAGGAAATCGGCAGACCCCCACCAGGTTTTCAATGCTGAGATTGAACGGCCAATCCTGTTAGATAGCTCATAGTCGCAAAAGCGTTCATTCAACATGAAATTCTGAAGCTGGAGCTTTTAGTAAGGAATCGTATCTGAGAGAAAGAGCTAAGAAAATGCACCACAAAACTTCAATTACGACGCGTCTTACACTGAAGACGACACTACCGTACTTTTTTTTTTTTTTTAGTTTGTTCCTAGCCTACTATTTAAGAAAAAAGGAAAACTTCTATGCAAAGTATTTTATAATGTTTTGTGAAAGCAATTAAGTTCACAAACAGAATGACTCCGCTTTGCGTTTAAATTTTACGCTGTACTGTTTATTGTATGTTTGTTTACCGCCTGAGATGAGCAATTAGTTTCCAAATTTGCATGCGCGTTTTTGTTTAACTTCTAATTTCACTGTCGTGTTTCATGGTTTTGCAGTCTTCATTTCGCATAGTGAATCAAATCTGTTGAATTAAATATATCAGCTACGTGCAAGTTTGGGAAAATGCATTCATATCGTTGACTTAACTTTGTATGAATTTTTTTTTTTTCTTATGAAATATTTCCACTAGCAAAAGTAAGTTTTCCTTTGTTTCTTTCACTCTAGTATAGAATTTTAAAGTTTTTGGACAATTACTAGAAAGATCTGGGAAAAACTATGTTTTCTCGTGCAATGCGGTAAAAAATTGATTTACTTCCATCAGTTAGAAACTAAATTTTCTGACTTCAACCACTATAGCACAAAAACAGACATTTTCATCATTCCACAAACCTTACAGTAATGAAGATTTTCACAATAATCGAGCATTCTACACGGTATGGAATGACGAAAATCATTTTGTTCTCTGCTGCATTTTATTAAGAAATCTCAAACCAATAATAAGCAAAAACACCATGAAAACCGAAACAATTGAAATAACAAGTCAAGCGTTAAGGAGTTCACGCGCTAAAATCTACCTCTAACACCATGAAATTCACTTCTGTATCTTCACATGAATCAAAGTAAAGTGTATAAGAGCCAAACCACACTGAACATGAAAATAACGCTTGGACAATCAACAAGAAATGTTGCCGACTACAATTGCGTGACCATTTGGCTAACTAAATGCATTATCTACCTTTTATCGAAGCGATTTTTCAACAATCTTGTTCCGTTCGAATTTAGTTAATTGGAGGAAATTTAATTTCATCGCGATGGAGATCAAGAATCCAGAACTCTTTCAACTTTACCGCCGGTTTCTATCTTGCTCACAATGAAAGACGCGAGAATCTTAAGATCCGTCTTCAGTTATTGGCACGTTCCTCAGAAATTCAATTTATTGCTCGTTTAAAAGAACTAGTTATTCAAAGCATTTATGTCTAGACTGTAAAATATTCGGTAAATACTGTGGTGTACTCAGTACAACAGCTAACTAAAGCTTACAGCTAAGCTGCTTAGGTGACTCCTTGGCGAATTTAATGCATAATTTATCTTTCAGCAAAGTGATTTTTCAGCAATGTAATGTCGTTAAAATTTAGTTAAAGGGAGAAATTTTAGTTTCATCGCGATGGAAAAAAAATAAATAAAGCCAGATGCATCCAGATCTTACTAAGAGTACTCTTAAATCTCTATGGGCAAGGTGGCAGACCTTCCTTCGTCTCTTGCCCATAACCCCCTTTTTCAACTCTACTGCCGCAGCCGTTTTATTTATTGTTTTCCTGAAGGATACACTCTTTCGAAAGATTTATGACTATACAGTAGACCCTAGTTTTACGCGGTTTCGATTATACGCGGCTGAAGATTTGTCATTATTTATTTTACGCGGATGAGTTTCGGTTTTACGCGGATGCGGGCGGCAATGCAAACAGATAAAATATTCCTCTCTTTTAAAATCCAAACTCCTAAAGATTGCAGATTACATGCAATTAAATGGATTTTGGCGAGCTAATAATCGAGCTTGGGCAACTGAAGACAGTGATGGATTGTGATTGGTTCCAGAGCTCTTTCCAGAAATAAAGTTATTAAACTCGCATAATTTAGAGAGGAAGAACTTTGAGAAGTGACAAAGGGAAGAACAAATCCAATGAGAGCATCAATGACACACAACCGAAAGCTTTCACACTGAAAATTTTGAGCCATTCCTTGATAGTGGCAAATGATCTTTCTGATTTATTAGTCAAGAAAGATCCAGTCATGAAAATTATGCAAGCGATCGTGGAAGCATTAATGCCCCACAAAGAACTACAGAGGGTTTTTTTTGTGTGTGTGTGCCAAACGAATTACATTAACAGCTCTTTTTTATAAGCACTAAGTTAATTCATGTTTTCTTTATATACGTTGTGCGTATGTAGTGGAACAGTACACATTGAACTTATTATATATCACTAGAATAAATTCTGTTTTCATCTACGAAACCTAACCCCTATGTTAAAACTATTATTAAGTCTCAACTTACAAAGTTTCGTTTTTCGCGGCATTTCCGTGGAACGTAAGCCCCGCATAAAACGAGGGTCTACTGTGCTATAAAATATGTGCTAAATGATGCGATGTACGCAGTACATCAGTTAAAAAAGATACCAATGAACTTGAAAAAGTTTTAAGTTGCTCTATAACAGCTTCAACATCCAAAAATAATCAGTTCAGTTTCATACTAAAGCACTGGACTGAAAAAAAAATGACCGACATTTTTCATTGGTTATGCATTAGAATAAAAATGAATACATTTCCACCTAATCAGAAACAAACTTTTGACTCTGAAAATATTTAGATTTTTTCTTTTAATTTGAGACCTTGACAAAAGTTATGGCATATTAAAACTAGTACACCTCACAACTCGATAATTTTGTTTTCCAATGACAGAGTTTCAGTTTTTAATTCTACTTGATGTAAAGAGGTCAGATTGCCAACATTTGGAACACTTGTAATTATGATACCGAAATTGAAGCAATAATAATCTCGCATAATTTTTAATAAACACACTCAAAAGATCTTCCTTGTGACGACAGAGTCACATTTAGTTCCTAAAGCAAAGTATTCCTTTTTCCTTACTTAACCTTCATCTTTAACAATGACTAGAGAAGCAATAAAACTTTTTTTTAAGAGTTTTTTTTTTTTTTTTTTTTTAATGTCAAGAATAAACATTGTTCCCCAAGGTCGCTTGCGCTTTAAATAAATAAAATCTTACTATCTTCGATTGAAAATTTAGTTAAAGGGCTAACTAATGAAACTATACTTTTGAATGTAAATTTCTGGTGATCCATATTAAAAGAAACAAGACTTACATATTGTTTGGTTTTGAAAATTTTCCATGAATTTATGAGAGCATTATAGTGCCTTTTGTAACTTGTTGCCATGCATTGTACGCGATTGGAAAGCAAAAATATGGATCATAAATGTTTCAAAAACTTCTAATAGTCTAAATTTTAAGCACACATTTTTAGGGTTTTTGAAAATAAAGATTTGAAAAACATTTATAGTTGTGCAGTTGTTGAGTACGTTTAACACAAAACTCCTTGTAGAACGTATAATTACAGACACGGCTAGTGCCTATTATTTTATGCTTAGACAAAAAAACAGCCACGGATTTAAAAAGACCCAAATTTCATATTTTATACGATGCCTTAAGCACAGACACACACAAAAAGAAAGAAAATTATGTAGAGCAAGAACTTTGTTTACAACATAAAAACAAAAACAAAATTTCGCAATTCGCTAAGTTGCAAGCTTTAAAGCTAGAAGGGACATTTTCCCCCTCAAATAATAAAAAGTAGGATACGTGATGCAATAAACAAATAAAAATAAAATGCCTGGCTCTCAGCCAAAAGAACCGATTTTGGAAAAGTAACTAATGAAAACGTATAAAAATAAGTCGATGACTTCACTGTAATGAATCTCACACTGCACAAAAACCACATTTACAGAAATTTATACATGTATTGATGCTACTTGCATGAATCATTTTTAGCCATTTTTTTTCCCTCAACCCTAAGTAAGATATTCAAATGGAGTGCGTTTGATAAAATATTTGATTTGAATGATAAAGCAAAATAACATGAGAGCATTAGATTGATGCGTTTTGTAAATAATATATTTTCACAAAAGTGTTTCTGAAAAAAGATTTTTTTTCACATATGAGAAGCTCTGAATTAACACGAAGTTATATTTCTTAATTTAAAAAATATTGATGGCAAGTTTTATGCTTCATACAGCTCTTTTTTTTTAAATATATCCTAGAAAAGTTACTGCGCGTATTAGGATTCTCTCATTCGTATTACACATAAAAATTACGAATATTGATAGAGAAATAAAAGCCAATTATTTATTTAAAGGAATTTATGATTTCACTTCGGCAATTACAGCCGAATAAAATTGAGTTACGCAGGGGTAAGCAACCTCATTCGGGTTTTGCACGTAAGTTTTCCCGTGTTTTCATCGAAATTTGGAGCTACATGTTATTTGCCTTAAGAGCCATTATTTTGAAATTCAGACAAAAAACGGAAATTTTGGCAGTGACCATTTTTGATTTTCCTATTTTTTTTATATGTCAAAGTAGGCCATAAGAAGTAAACATTCTGAAATTTTTAGCTTTCCAAAAATTTTTTTCGCTCGTTAAAAATTCCCAAAGTTTAACGTTTTGCAGCGCTTTTTAGAAAAATTCTAAAAGTCGCATTTCAGTGCGCTTTACCTCTGTACAGAAACACCACCCCACGGTTATGTTTATATTTATTGGTTGTACTGTATCTAGTGATGATGACTTAATAGTTATTTTGGTTGGGGGTTGTTGCTTTCTTCAGATAAGGGGTCGCAAAGTATGGATTTTATCCGTTTTCGCGCAAGTTGAACCTGCGTTATCTCCCCCAAAAAGCCATCCCCCGAAAAAAATGTAACATATACTGAAAGTTTATACTATAAAGAGAGTAAATGGCACAAAATGTGTTTGAGGTTTAATTTTTTTTAGGAGAAAAATACCCTGATATTTTTCTAATTATCAAAAATTGTGCTTTTTTGATCACAATTAACTCAAAACAGCATCACTAGGAAAAAAAAACCTTTTATATATTATGGTACCTGGCTATGTGTAAAAATCATGAAAAAGAAAGCAGCCTGGGATCTCTTCTTTTCCAGAAAATAATTTTTTTTGTATCTCATTTTATGCGTTTTCTCGTACGTAAAACGTGTGTCCAGTATGCAGATTAGATCTTCTAAAACTTTAAGGATGTAGTAAGAATGTACATATGTGTGTATAGAGAAAGAAAAAGACTATTAATACTTTATTTTTCTGATTTTTTCAAATTGACAGTATTTTAATTGCAGGTAATTCAGAAAACGATAAATCGATATCGTATATATATATATATATATATCGTATCAATCCCAAAATAATTCTTTCTTATTTATGTCCGTAGCAATGGAAGAAATATCATGAACAATATCTGCTTCACTTTCCTCTAAATGTCTATTTTCTATGTCATCTTCAAATACCTCTAAAAGGCTGTCGGTTCTTGATAAATCAGTATTATCCGCTTTTTTTTCCCTTTGTATCTCGGTTAAAAGCACTTGAATTTGACTTTTTGTCAGATATTCTTTCGGTTGGAATATTTTTATGTCTTCAATCATCTCTAATCTCATTGCATGTTCTGCAACAAAAGAGAAAACAAAGAAGAAAACATTTTGGAAATCTCATGTGAGGGGTGGGCTCTCCCAACTCGTAAAAGTACACAATTTTCATTGAAACGAATAGAATTTCTTTATGAAAAGTTCCTTTATGGTAAAAAACCGGCAGAAAACAGACGTCCGACCAAATAGAACGTGCAATGAGAACAGAGATGATTGAAGACATAAAAATATCCCAACCGAACGAATATCTGACAAAAAATCAAATTCAAACTGTTTTTAGCTGATATCCCAAGCAAGAAAAAGCGAATAATACTGATTTATCAAGAACCGACAGCCTTTTAGAGGTATTTGAAGATGACATAGAAAATAGACATTTAGAGGAAAGTGAAGCAGATATTGTTCATGATATTTCTTCCATTGCTACGGACATAAATAAGAAAGAATTATTTTGGGATTGATACGATATATATATATATATATATATATATATATATATATATATATATATATATATATATATATATATATATATATATATATATGGATTTATCGTTTTCTGAATTACCTGCAATTAAAATACCATCAATTTGTAAAAATCAGAAAAATAAAGTAATACTAGTCTTTTTCTTTCTCTTATACACACATATATACATTTTTACTACATCCTTAAAGTTTTAGAAGATCTAATCTGCATACTGGACACATGTTTTACGTACGAGAAAACGCATAAAATGAGCTACAAAAAAAAAAAAATTTCTGGAAAACAAGAAGAGATCCCATGCTGCTTTCTTTTTCATGATGTTTTACACATAGCCAGGTACCATAATATATAAAAGGTTTTTTTTCCTAGTGATGCTGTTTTGAGTTAATTGCGATCAAAAAAGCACAATTTTTGATAATTTGAAAAATATCAGGGTATTTTTCTCCTAAAAAAAATTAAACCTCAAACAAATTTTGTGCCATTTACTCTCTTCATAGTATAAACTTTCAGTATATGTTACATTTTTTTCGGGGAGTGGCTTTTTGGGGGAAATAACGCAGGTTCAACTTGCGCGAAAACGGATAAAATCCATACTTTGTGACCCCTTATCTGAAGAAAGCAACAACCCCCAACCAAAATAACTATGAAGTCATCATCACTAGATACAGTACAACCAATAAATATAAACATAACCGTGGGGTGGTGTTTCTGTAAAGAGCTAAAGCGCACTGAAATGCGACTTTTAGAATTTTTCTAAAAAGCGCTGCAAAACGTCAAACTTTGGGAATTTTTAACGAGCGAAAAAATTTTTTTGGAAGGCTAAAAATTTCAGAATGTTCACTTCTCATGACCTACTTTGACATATAAAAAAATTACAAAAATCAAAAATGGTCACTGCCACACCTTGTTTGAACTTCAAAATAATGGCTCTTAAAATATACTTTTTCTGGATTTTCAGACTTCGAACTGATCACGCATCAAGTTAATTTTTTGGCACATGCAGCATATCAAACACAAGCTTTAAATCAATTTTAATCAGCATTTTTTTTTTTTTTTTTTTTTTTTTTGTCAGCTCAACGAATAAAAATTGTTTTGCTCACGAAAAAAGTATTGTTCATTTCCTGGAGTTTTTTTTTTTTTTTTCCTTCGGTTTAACACAAAGTTTGACGAATGAGCGTAAATAAAAGTGATGCGTCTAAATTATGTTCAAATCCATCTTTTAGAGAATGACTTCATCCGATTAATCGATGCTGGTTTGTTCATAGTTTTTGAATCGATGGCGCCATTGCAGCCTTCACGGGTTTTTCTTCACAGGAACACACTTTTTCCAACTATTTAACTTCACAAAAATATTGCTTCAAAAACAAAATATTCTGTACTGATATTTTTTAAAAAATTGTCTTAAACTAAGACAGACGACTTTCGAAATGTAAGCTTCGTGAATTACACTAATGCACTCTATCACAATTCAACGGTTTGTACACAAATAAAAATGTATCCCTTTGCTCTGTCCTGTGCTTGTAAATGAATTTATTTTTCACACTTAACTATTAATTACCAACAAGGTGGCTCAGATAAGTATAGACTTGACCGTGGCAATGTTTACTTCATTTGGAGGTAACAGGAAAGGCTAGTTGACGCCGCATTGAATAGGTGACTTTTCCGGCAGTTTTTCAGAAGGACTACAACTCAAGTCCGATCAGTAACACATTCCTTTTTCACTGAACTTCGTAAAAAGATGTAAACAAACTTTAACTTATCAGAGACACTATACTACTTATTAACGCTTTGTATTAAAGCGGGAGCTTATATTCATTATGTAACCGCAGAAATGTAAATTCACTTCAAGTCAAAGCAACGAACATGCTTCAACTGTTTCATAGCTATACACATTCAATAAGGACTACAGCCTGTTAAGCCAAGTAAGGATCCAGAAATTTTTCAAGGGAGGGGTGATTGATTTTTAATTATTTACATTTTACTATGTATACTGATTTTAAAAGTATTGATCACAAAAGTTTTGGGCTTTAATTCCAAAACAGTTCCGACATAGGGTCCCAAACCCCCTACTCCCAACATCAATGAAACTCGCATAAAATTGCGTTTTTTTTTTTTTTTTTTTGAACTTCATTTTCGAAAAATTACCGGTGGAGTCTCTCTCAAGGGAGGGACGATCGCCCCCAACACCCCTCCCTTGTATCGTCCCTGTGTAAAGCAGGTTTGCAGTCTCCCCTCTCCAACTGGAAAAGGACCCTTCCACGAAAGAGTGAACCATTTTCCCGCACGTGACGGTTCATATATCTTATTGAAAAGTAATAATTTTAAAGGACAATGACGAAATTAATTGCTTAAGAAATCGCACATAAACTCGTAGTTTGTTAAGCAGAAAAAAATGTTCATTAAATGTTCATCACTATTATTTTTAATGAAATATATGAGGCGTCACGTGCGGGACAAAATGAACATTTTCCGTGGAATGACCCAAAAGAGCATCACTGACATTGTGACCAGTCATGGAGATTTCGGTCTGAAATCTTTATTAGATCATTCAAAAACCACATGATACACTTATTAGAAGGGGGCTTGATACTATATGCAATTGTGTCCGCTTACAACTGACGTTTTCCCAAAGGGCGAGGTGCGACAGCATTTCAATTCTTAATCTTGCAACTTCTACTATTCTCAAAATATTCAAAGGATTTATACCGCAATCGAGTGGATTGAAATAACTATGTTCTTACTGGTGTTTACTTGCGTGGCGAGTTTTGTTTAGAACAACGTTGCAGTGATTGTAGAAGAGGGTGAGACAGCCCCATTTTTACCACTGCTTCACATAAGCTCACCAGTAACACGTTATTCCTTTTTGAACTAAATAAGATAAATACCTACATTACTTTTGTTACACGGACCGATTCGGCTAGATTAAAATTTCGTTTCTTAGACTTATTGTGACCTAAATGACCTTTCCCACATATACGCCTCAACGATAGGAGGTGACTCATTTCTTCAACTAGGAAAATTTGGGGACAGCATTAAAAAAAATTACATTTGAGGCAGTGAGAAGCAAAGGATGTAAGTGGCAAAACTAAAATTTTGGAGATAACCAGTACAAATAGTAGGCGAACCTCTCCTCTATCTTGGGGCAAGAGATAGAATTAGTAACCCTAGTGGGTGCTGCTGTTCAGCATGATTTATAAAAAAAAATCAATAAAAGCCTACCTAGGATGTTTTCTTTAAACGCGTTTTACTCAAAACTTGAAAATGTCAACTTACATCCCTTTGCTTCTCACTGCCTCATTTGGTAATGCTTTTATTTTAAACTAGTGGTACCCGCAACTCCTTGCCAGTAATAGAAAATTAAAAGGTCTTTTGGTTCGCCTGTATATTTACAAATAATGAATGGTGAATTTTCTCGCCAATTGGCTTGTACCCATGTTACGGTTCCACGTTATGATAATTTCGTAATTTACTTGTCCATCTTATGATACTTTTGTTCTTAAAATTGGATTGGGAAAAGAACCACATCGAATTTTCGAAAAATCGCTTCGAGGTGCACACCCCCATGCTACAAACTATCTTTTGGCCAAATTTCATGAAAATCGGCCGAACAGTCTAGGCGCTATGAGCGTCACAGAGATCCTGACATACAGAGATCCGGACAGAGGACATTCAGCTTTATTATTTGTAAAGATAAAAAAAATTACATTTTTAATTTTTTATAACTAATAAATTTATATCTTTTATTAGAGGAAGGTATCTATGTGTACGCTAATATTTTATCATTCAGTAACATTTGAATCATTCTGCAAACTTTAAACTTTCATCATCCCAGAAATTAAGGTTCGGGGCGGCGCCCCAATCGCACCCCTCCGCTTTCAGCACCATCTGGTTTTCGAATGATCAGGTTCCCCCAAATAACATGAACTCGCATCCACTTTGAAAGGTATCCTCCGGAAACACTCCCCCTCCCCCGACATAGCCATTTTCCAGCCGAACCAACACCCCTCGAACGTCAATCCGACGGCTGCATTTCTGTCCTAGGAACCCCGTCTTGTAACCTCCAACTATCTTGCTAGCACCACAGATCACATAGCCAGAGTCACTCCGAATCCCATTGCTGCAAAACATCTTTGTACTGGCAAAAATCAGTTTTTTCCGCCAGAATACTTCACTTTCTAACTGTCCGGCTGCTTCAGTACCCTTTCGGCAACACTCGCAACTGACAGCAGCAACCAAAGATATATGCAAGATTTTCATGCATGAGAGGTTGATGTATGCAAATATACATTTTGGTTAGGTAAAATTATTAATGTGTGATTGACTTATATGCTTAATTAAATTCAAAAATGTTAAATGTGCAAATAAATGAGTGAGATGTACCAACGAGCTACAAATTTTACTAAAAAAACTAGCTATGCCGCCCGGCTTTGCACGGTCTACCTTGAAAGTAAAATTTATAGCAAGTAACGCGTATTCAATAATCAGGCTTGAACGAAAAAAAGAAAAAACATTAACATTTTGGGGTAGATTGCGGAAAAACATGCAAAAGGAAACATTTTAAATTTTCCGATTTCAGGAAGAGCCTCAAAACAAAAGTCAAAATTTTTATTTGTTCAAATTCAGGGAAAAAATGGCAACAGATTTTTTTTCACGCTACAAATTTTAACAAAAGCATTGTTGAGAAAAGATGATATGAAGCACTGAATAATAATTTGAATGGAGGAAAGCTTTCGAAAAGTAGGGATTTTTTGTCGAAATCTAAGCATCATAATTAATAGTCTTGAATTGATATCTCCTCTAATTATTATCGGAGCATTATGTTTAATGGCCAAACATAAAGGCGGGAAAATTAGGAATCTATCGATACGTGGCTGAATGGTCAGTTCATTGGCGTTCGGGAGAAGTATCTTGGACATACATAGGTCGATATATACGTTCAGTTTTTAATTATATCAGTCTTTTGTGAATATTTAATGTGGCACGTGTCATGTCTATATAGCACATGAGAAAATAGCTACGTGATATTCAAGGAATAGAGAAGAGACATGCTCAAAAGTTACTTAATTCATAGTTTAGTTTAAAAAATTACGAAATGGAGACTCCATTTAGAGATTTACAAACCTAAAACTCCCCGTTGAATAGAAATACTCATAGAAGTATGACTACAGGTATAGGGTTTTTACAAGCTGAACTTTATTGTAAAAAAGACACTTTAAAACTTTTTTTAAAAAGGCAAAAACAAACTTTCTTTTAGAATTAAGCTGAAGTTTTAATCGTTTTTTCATATTTTGGTGACGATTAAAATATTTAATTGATCTTTAGGGGTTTAGGTGGTTCAAGAACTAAACTTTTAATACTTACTGGTTGAAATTAGACTTCTTTGTATTGCATTAAACACGCATTATTTTTACATTAATATTCTTATTGAAGTAGAAAATAGAATTTGACAATTTATTTTTTTGAAATTCACTTTTAGGGTTTGTTTTTCCTACCTCTTCCCACTAAATATAGGGGGGGGGGTTGAATGTTTGAATTTAAACTGCTCCTATTCAGCACGAGTAAAAGTTAGCATTTATTAATGTATGATGATTAAGAGTTTGAGATTATGAATGTGGTAATATTTTGTATTAATTAAAATTTTTTCTTTTAAGACACTTTTTTTCCTTTCTCTTAAAAAGTCGCATTTGAATTAACTTTGAACCTAGGACAATCAACAGAGAGATAGGGCTGTTGTTATAAATATGATATTCTCATATGGAAAAACAGGCTCGTTTAGTTCCAGACGAACAGCGTATAATTATATATATATATATGTATATATATATATATATAATATATATATATATATATATATGTAACAACAATTTAAACAATTTAGCCCCAGAATTGCAGCGAAATTTAATGTCAAGCAAAATTGCAAACAACAAATGCCTAAACCTTTTGGCAACAATTCAATACATGAACTTGACTCTGCAATTGTTTCAACTTCGATGTTTAATAGGCTTGTTTAGTTCTAAATGAAATTCTTGTTGAAATTGCAAGTATCGTCTCTATTCTTTAATTTAACAACGCAAAAACTTAAGGATTGAGTTGAGAAATCAAAATAATTCATTAATTATAATGTAAGTAAATAAGCACGTACTTAAAACAATATATTAACTATTAATATTTTTTTATCCAAATAGGGGCAGTTATTTTTCGAAATGAAAAGAAAATGGCAGTTTAAAAGTAAAACATTCAAAGTTAAATATTGCAGTCTACGATAGTTGTACAGAAATATAAAAAACAACACAATTATATTTGAAATTTTTCAAGTAAAGTTCAAACAGACTATTAATATGATTTTGCAAGTATTTTTTAACATTTGTATTTAATACGAATGAGCGTAAGTGTTTTTAAAAAAGATAAGAATACATGTCCATGTGTAAAATGTACTGCGCCTCCAATGATTTAGACAACATACGTGAAAATATTGCGTATATCTCTAATTGCAATGGGAAGAAAATATCTGACGAGAATATTGGTTTCTAACTGAGATATCCAAGAGACGATTGCGGCAACCATCAGCTATGAAGTTTCAACCCTTACCTGTCCGTATTATTACCCTACCTAAACACTACTAAAGCTTGACCACGGAGAGAGGGCGGGTGAACTTGACGCAAAAACGGACCACTTCACTTTTGTAAATGGTAGAGTCGGCGAAAATACACAAGCCATAAATTCTCACGTTCTCGCTGACTCCACCCATTACAAAATAAAATCGTCCGTATCCGCTTTGACTCCACTCGCCCTCTCTCCGTGGTCAAGCTTTATCAATCGCCAAATCGATTGAACACGTTCAAGCAAAACTAAATCACTTCACAAACTGCATTAGATGTCAAGTTTAATTTGACTATCTCAAATCTAGAAATAAAGGACTTTTGCAAACTATATACAATGTATGCAATTTATAATGTAAGTTAAATAAATACCTTTGTGCATAAAAAGTAAAACAAGAAATAACAACGTCAAACATCACAAATTGCAGATGACCGCAGACACGTGTTTCGACGTTACAAGGAACGCCTTTTTCAAAAGGAGTTCGTGGTAACGCCGAAACACGTGTCTGTAGTATAGTGCCTAGAAAGAATAGTGTGCCGATCGGCGCTTTTTCCCCTTCGATTCTTGAAGACAAAATGTATGAAAACCGCTAGAGGGCAGTGGGGTCGAGGTGTACGTTCAATTTCGCGGTATTTACATTAGCAGACGCGGGATTTTGTTACAATATAGTTCCGCGTTTCTCTTCTTTATCTTTATTTCGTGAATATTTCATGAAACAGCGTTTAA
Organism: Uloborus diversus; assembly: GCF_026930045.1. NCBI lineage: Eukaryota > Metazoa > Arthropoda > Arachnida > Araneae > Uloboridae > Uloborus > Uloborus diversus. Next base: position 65,273 of record NW_026557660.1, read on the forward strand.
GGCTTTTAATGGAGGCATCAAAGTTTAATATTAGAAGAAATAAAGCTTCATCTTGTTTCGTACCAGGGTGCAAAAGTGGATACAAAACATGCAAAGAAAAAGTTTCGCTTTTTAAAGCTCCAGCAGATGAAGGAAAAACTAAGGAAGGGGAACTCGTTAATTCCCAAGTTAGATAAAGTTTTTGATAAATATTGCTCAATTTGTGCTCTGCATTTCGAAAAACATTTTATTGAAACGCATTATAAGCATATTATAAATGGTGAGGAAGTTTTGATTCCTCGAGGAAAACCTTTTTTGAAAGATGAGGCGATTCCGACAATTTTCCCAAATCTGCCAACATACTTTACTAAAAAAATACCAAAGCAAAGGTCCATCAGGAATTATACAGTTAAAAAAAATGTTCCCTGTTTGAAAAAAAATAAAACTTGATCTTTCCGCAGATGAAACTGAAATAACCACATATAAATCTATTATAAATGAAATTGTGCATATTAATTTGCCTAACGAATATTGGGTTTGTATGAAATTTTAAAAATCTCCAAATATTGTAGTTTTTGTATATAATGAAAATTATGTGGAAAATAATATTGACGATAAAAAGATCATTATTGAAGTAGAAGAAAATTTACAAATCAATGCTACTATTTTAGTCAAAGGTGTAAAAGTAGATTATCCTGTTCTTAAATCAGTATCGGATGTCAGAAAACATTTTATTGAAGTTGACGCTAGAATCGTGTGCAATGGGATGGGTACATCAGAGGAATTCAAATTGTGTGTTGCCTGTAATGAAACGAACTGAATATTTTGCTGATGGTTCATCTTTAAGACACTGTAAATGTCAAGGTTTTGTATTGAGTGAATACTTAAGTTGTAATTTTTGTAAAAAGAAACGTAAATATTTGTTGACACAGAGAGCTCTGAAAAACAAAAGAAATATAGCAAATTTACAAAGAAGTATGGTTGCGAAAAAAATTAAAAATATGCATCAAGTAACTTACCGTCCTGAAGAAAAAATCAATGGATTTATCAAAAAATTAAAAGTTAAGTAAATTAAGAATAAGGCGAAACTTTCGAAACCTTTACAGTTAACAGCAAAGCAAAAATTTGCAATTGATGCTTGCGTTGCTGCATCCAATCGTAAAAGTTGCAATGGAATTTACTCCATTGTTTCAGCATCAATGAATTACATTGTGATAGCATTTTGGATATGATTAGTTTCATCAATCCAGCAAAAATCCCAGAAGTTGATTGTTTACAACATCAAAATGAATTAACGCAAAAAATTGTTGTGCAGTTTATTATCACGAGGCTTAAACAGATAAATAAAAATCGTCAGTCGAAAAGAAAAAAAAATCGCTTTTTTAAAGATGAGAAGAAATAACTGAAGGGTAATACATTAGTTGTCTATCAATTTGTAGATACAAAGACAAGGATGCTTTCAAAACAAAATTTTATACAATTGACTCTGAAAGTTTGATACTTATATTTTAAGGCAAATGTATTATCAATCGAGATGGCTTAGGGCGCCGTTTGTTGTTGTTTTTAATGCCACTTGGGAGACTCAAGCCCCATTCATGTAACTGTAAGTGACCGACCATAAGACTTTCGGACAAACGGAATTCACGAACACGTAAGTTATATTTAAAATAAAAGTTTTTTTTTCTTGAATTTCAGCTTTTTAAAATCCTGTACAAAATTAATAATTATTATTATTGTTATCGCGTCCCTCGTTATCGAGATAAAAGGTATTTAAGTCTCCCAAAATTTTAAGAAAAGTGGAAAATTTAAACACTTGGCGAGAGATTGAAGGTACCAATTTCTCACAGACGATTTCCTCCTCTGCATGTGGCAGGACATCCATATCTACAGAGCGTGAGAAAGATGTCTGTCCCCATCGAAACTCGCTAAATTTGGAACAACGAGACTCGCTTTTCTTAAAATTCCCATAGGCTTTAAAATCTCATATATCAACAACGGGAAAATATTTTTTGCGCCCAAAAACATGTATCACAATGTTCTTTTGATCGCTACTTATTTAGATTTTTTAATTGCAACACTGTCATGTTGTTTCCTAATTAAGGGTATTGAGATTCAGAAGCTGCGCTTCCTTTTAAAAGAACATTTTAAAGCTATCATAAGCAATGTTAGACAAAGGAGAGGGACGAGGAGGTTCCCCATTTGTTTTAGTTTTTAAGAATACATTTCTGTCGCTATTTTACATATGAGATAAAAGATAAAGATACATGAATACTTTTTTTTGACAGTGATAGCGTCAGATTCAAAAACTACTTCTATTTCGAGAATTATCGACAACAAAACCGTTTGCTAACAAGTTCTAAAGAACGTTGTAAAAATAAGCAAACTAGCAGTTTGACGTTGATGAGTATTACCGAAAATTCAACAAATAATCAAGCCAGCTGTTTGCCAATTGCAGTTATTTGCAATTTAGTATGTAGTTATATATGTGATCGGAGCAAGTGGCCCAATTATTTTTTTAATGTAAGGAAAGTCCTTGAAAATTATTTAAAAAAAACAGGTCGGAGTCTGTAGGTTTTCAAGCGACTCCGACTCTTCGACTCAGACTGAGAAGCCCTGACAATTTTAATTAGCTTCAAGAATTTAGATGCAGTTTTATTTTGTAACTAGCGGTACCCGCACGACTTTGCCCGAAGGAGAAAATTAAAAGGTCATTTGATTAACCTGTATATTTACAAATAATGGATGATGAATTTCTCGCCAATTGGCAATGTTCATTCGCTCTTCCCATGTTACGATTCCACGTCAGGATAATTTCGTAATTTACTCGTCCATCTTATGATAATTCTGCTTCGGAAACTGTTTTTAAAATTTAAAAATAAAAAAAGAACAAAATCGAATTTTTGAAAAATCGCTTCGAGGTGCACACCCCCATGCTACAAACTAACTTTGTACTAAATTTCATGAAAATCGGCCGAACGGTATGGGCGCTGTGCGCGTCACAGGGATCCAGACAGAATTCCGGACAGAAATCCAGACAAAAATCCAGACAGAGAGACTCAGCTTTATTATTAGTAGAGAATAAGAGACGCGCTGTTATTGAATACTTTCGGGCCATTCATTAATTACGTAAGGATGATTTTGGCAATTTTTGACCCCCCTCCCCCATGTAAGGGTACGTAAGAATCCCCCCCCCCCCCATTCTTATGTAAGACTTCATTTCGTTTTCAAAATGATAAAATAACAAATCTTGAATCGTTACATCACTGGAATCGTTATTAAATTCACATTATTAAATTAAACTTTTTGCGTAAAGAAATAGTTACTGAAAAGAATCTAAACTGAATGTTTTTTCGACTTTTTTTTTTTTTGATGGAATATTAATTACAAATAAAACATGCCGTACGCAATGCGACTCCTTTATTATATTTTACACTATAAATTCTTTGTAAAACAAATAAAAAAACATCTTATCCTAACACGTTTCTTACCTTCCAGACGCAAATGGAACATAATCTCTGCCAAATCATTTGACCGCGCAATTTCTAATGTGAAATATCGACTTGGAAAATATTATGTAAGAATGAGTTTGACCCTCCCCCCAAGTAAGGTACGTAGAGGCTTTTCAAACACCCCTCCTCCTCGGGACCCTTACGTATTTAATGAATGGGCCCTTATAGTCTACTATTTTCATTGAAGTAAGGTAGTTTTATAATAAGATAATAAGGTAATTTTATATGCTTCAAAAAATAAACGAACGCCCATGTAACAATTAGCACTTATTACAGAATTTGTCTTTTGCGCAGAAATAAGTTTAATCCGAAAAACGGGGCTTTTAAACTGCGAAATCAGCATGCAATCGCTGATTTAAAACGAGTCTGATTGAGGAGCATAACGTACTACTCGAGTGCAGCGCCACCTGGATTTTCCTCAGATCTGACCTCACTCTTTCCCCGCCGATCGGCACACTACTCTTTCTAGGCACTATAGTCTGTAGCAATCTGCAATTTGTGCTATTTGACGTTGTTATTTCTTAGTTTATAATTTATAGTATATTTTTAAAATTGGTTTGTATCTATGAAAATAATATTTCTTAACACACAGTCAAGATCGCAGTTTCAAATTAATATTGGAATTAAATGTAAGAAATTTGTTTACAAGAACAAAACGTTGTGCTAAAATTTTCGAAAAACAATGACTTACCTTGAGCGATTTTTCATAGAAGACTTTCTTCGAAGACTAAACTGCATTAAAAACTTGTGACTTTCATTGCTGAATTTCCCTTGCTGTACCTTTTAATAAATAAGCGAGCATTAAAACAAATTCCAATCAACGAGTCATAATGAAACATAAGATTTAACTATCAACTGTTCTTAACTAGAACGGGCAATTCATCTTCCTCTCTTTTTTTTTTTTTCAAAAAGAACCAATCGCAAAATCAGCATTATGACAAAACTATTTTAATTCACTTGAAAAAATGGGTGTTGTTTCCTTCAGTCAAAAGTACTACTTTTAGTCATTTTAGTTGAAAGAATGAACAAAAACAACAATATGGACTCTGAAAATACTTTCATTTTCCCAACATTTCATTTTTAATACACAACCACACACACACAAATACATACACCTATACACACATACACAAACACATACATACACACACCTACACATACCTACAGACACATACACACAACTACCCACACACTCATCCCTACACACAGACAAACACATGCTTACACACACATACCCCCCCCCCCCCCCCACACACACATGCTACATATACACACACTCGTGATTGCGAAAAACATAATTTGAATTCAAGAGGTCAAAATTCAATTTTTTTTTTTTTTTTCAAAAAGAATCAATCGCAAAATCAGCATTATGACAAAATTATTGAACACTTGAAAAAAAGAGTTGTTTCCTTCAGTCAAAAGTACTAGTCATTTAAGTTGAAAGAAGGAACAAAAACAATAACATGGAGCGTTACTCTGGATGTCTCTAGAACTTCAAGTGACGTCTATTTCTCCCTCACGACAAGGGAGGATCGGTGAGAAAATAGTCGGTTGCCACATTTCGTGCTACGCTCAAACCTCCTAGTGAGGAATTTCTCCCCTTCGTCCTGCAACTCGAGACGGGGAAACGATTGACCAATCAAATGACTCCATATCTCACCTCACTAGCGTTTATCCAAACAGCTACACGTGTTTTATTAGTTTAACTCGACTTTATTTCTCTGTAATGGGTGAATCACAAAGGCGCATTTTAATAAGAAAGCGGGGGGGGGGGGAGCATAACCCCTTACACAGGGATAAATTAATTTTTCATTTACTATTTTTTAGTTGACTCTTTTGTGACATGCAACATTTTTTTTAGTTTTTTACAAAGAGCACACTAAACAAAGCATATTCGCATGAAAGCATTTTTCTTTTCTAAAGAAGTAATCCTGGAGTCGTTAGGAATAATAAAATACATACTTAATTCACCGTTTGCGAACTCAAGGAAAGGTAACATCGCGGTTTGTCCAGTAATTTTTTGTTGATGGGATCAAAAATTTACATTTTTAAAAATATGTGTAGAAGTACCTAGAAGAGCCATATTAATCCGAAGCTATTTGCGAAATGCTTGATTTATTTCTCAGCTTATAAAAAATGCAAAATGAAAGAAATCACATGGTAATTTCTTGGAAAAACCATAATGTTAATGCAAACGGTATGTAGTATCAAAATATCTCAACTGTATCATGGCTTTAAGAACAAATCAGCAACTGCTTTGAAATTTGCAAACAAATAGTTTCTGAATTCTTCAGTTAAGCTTATATGTTATACAGCTTATGATTTTTACAATTTCATAATATTTTATAGTTGAAATATAAACTAATTTAAAAAAACTCAAATGAGGTATGAGTTTATTTAATAATAATCTTTCCAGATTTCTGAAATGTTCAACCGGGACACCGAAATGGATGGTCCCCCCCCCCCCCCACCCGTGTCAAGTATTCAAAAGGGTACACACCTGTGGATGATTTTCGGAGTGTACGGCATTTTATTCTCAGTGCTATGAATAAATGGTTACTAACTATGAACATAAAACAGATGTAATAAAAAATGACATAAGCAGATAAACTTTGAACATTTCATTTCCGAGATGTAAATATTTGCAATTTATTTGAGCTAGAAAAACACTTTGAATGAGAAATAAAAAATTGAACATTATTTAGATATACTTTTCATTTTATAAGACTTTTTTGGTTTACATCATGTTGTAAAATTTTCACAAACTAATCCGGCTCTAATTTTATAAGTCAGTGTTACAAATGATAAAGTAATCTTTCTAAATAATCCTTCACACTCAATTATTTTTAAACCTTTT
>NW_026557661.1:0-71473 GCF_026930045.1 Uloborus diversus
ACATGCTGATACTAATGAATGAAAATATGTTACCATGTGCTAATACATAAGGACTTTTAATATAGTATTAGGACTTAATGAGTAATGGTTGACATTCTAGTCGTTTTCAAGGTCAAGAAGTTCTTACATATGCATGTTAAGTACTATAAAAGCAAATATATGTTAGCTATGTTCTCTCAAGGCTAAAAGATTATAAAATACATTTCAGATACTTTAAACAGACAATATTCATAGCTTCTTAAAAACTAATTGTCATCTTTTGAAGATAACAACAAAATTAAATATGTTAAAAGCTAAAAGCAGATGAGTATTTTCTAGGTTATGGCGTTCGATGTGAATTCAGTTTAACAATTTTTGCACTATCGGTATCTAAATTTTTTAATGCAATCATTTCCTAGATCAACAACTATTACATGATAATTCTTTGTGACTTCTAAACCACTTGGTCTCTTCAACTTGGACTCATGACTATCAATAGAAAACTGCAAATTACCAGACTGGTAGCTGAACACTTGGACAAAACTGCCATTTTTTTCACACTTTGTGGCTAAGAGGTTGCCTTTGCCATCATAAATGATGCCGCCATAGTGACTTTTCCCTTTTCCTTCAGAATAAATCTCCCTCAGGTATTTCCCAGCACTTGAAAAGACTTGAATCCTTGAATCACTAACAATTATTTCTTCCTGTGGCCCAACTGTTATTGAAGTCATTAAGTTAAACATCCCTGGTTCATTACCTTTTTTCCCAAATTTCTGAATGAAGTTGCCTGTTGACTCGAAGACAAAAACAGAAGAAGCACCATTATCGGCAACTAATATGTGCCCTTTACTGTTGACTGCCAAATCTATGGGCTCCACAAAATCGGGGTGAGTAAATTTTTGAATAAATGAACCTTCTGTGTCTATTTCGGTAATATATTTTGTTCTCCAATTTACAATCAGCAAAGTATTTTTCAATGATAAAGCAATGCCAGTGCCACTACGCTCTTCCATACCCAAATTGACAATATGGCCGATCAATTCAAAATCTTTCTTCAACACTTTAATGCGGCTGTTTCCAGTATCAAGAATGAACAATTTTTCGCAATTTGACATGGCAAGACCAACAGGCTGCAGGAAATGGATATCCCCACTCCCACGCAAGCCATATTTAGAAATAGGATTTATGTGCTCCGATGCAACAAAATGAAAAGGACTATCTTTGATTGGACGATCAAACACAGTGACATTAAGTTTGTAGTTGCCCGGTTGCTCGGGGAGGAAACTGACATCGTACATTCCATTGTTCCGATCCAGTAAATGTGTTTTTACACTATCACCATTTTCGTACCTCAAATCAATCACTACAGGATCGCCTCCATCAGTCTGTCTTGTTCCATGGTAATCATATGCTGTGATGCATGCAATAGTTTCCAAATGGGCAGAACAACTTGCCACTAAAGCAGAGCACAAGGCAGGGTAAGTCGTACTGGAGCGCACACGGCCAAACTCTTTAAGAGCTTTTTCGATGTCACTAGAAGCAGAGTTATGATCATGTTCATATTTGAGAAATGCATTTTCTCTGGGTTCCATTATAGCATTTAAAGAATCAAGTTTTTTATTCAGGTCGCTTATTTTATTTGTTATATTGCGAACTTCAACTTGATACTGCAAACCATTGCACTGCTGTTCCACTTTTTCCTTTTCAGTTTCAATTATAGACAGCTGATCAACAAGGATTTTCTTTTTATTGTTCCTAAGTTTTTTGACCAATTCCACAAGTTCAGTTCTCCTATGCTCAATAGCACTAGTAATTTCTTGGATGGATCTATCAATGCTGTCAAATGTGTCTTCAGCACTAGCATCAAGCTTCGTAATTTCATCATTAACATTTTCTGCAGCCCTGTTTAATTTACTGATACATAAGTGTGCTTTGTACAGCAGTATCTCCGACATTCTTTTGATAGCGATGGAAAATGGTATGACAGTGTGCTGGCCACTCTCAGTGCCATTTCCGTGCGCTCCTGTAGTGCAGACTCTGCAGAATACACAATCACATGTTTCACAGAAAAGAAGCTCTTGACTTGAGTGAACAGAGCATTTGGGGATCACTTCTCTTCTCTGCCGAGACATAAGATCAAGGAGTTGATTGACCAGAAAACTTGGAGGTAAGGCATTCACCCCACCTCGCGGAAGAGGTATAGTCTCTCGGCAAATCGGACAGCGGAAAGATCCAGCATCCCTGACACCGTTCCCAGCAGCTATTCTTTCGAGACAGCTGCGGCAGACCGTATGGGAGCAGGGAAGCAACTTTGGTGTGTGTTCTTGGCCATCATAAGTGCACAGACATGTACCACATGTGAGAAAACTTTCGCTGAAGTCCTCATAGTCGATGGACACCGTCTCTACAAGCGTGGAAGAGGTCATCTTTCTTAATTTGAATGCCTAAAACAAAAATTATGATCAACATTTTTGGAGAAAAATTTACATACGTTGCAAATGTAATTTAAATAAACATTTTTAACTACACTGCAACTATAATATAACAGACTGTATAATCCCAAATTGACATTGTAAGAACATTGAGATGAAATGCTTGCAAGGTTAAGGGGGAAAGCCAGTTTAGAAGGGTCAAAAATCTACCTTTTTTTAAGTCATAAAATGTTAGTAAAACTATTCAAGAATAATTTTAGCAGTAAGTTACCGCCCCTAAGCAGGCAGAGCTAAGGCCCAGAACTGCATGCAATATACCAGACAGCCCGGTTATCACTGCCTGAGTCCTACCCTCCAGCTCAGTTATTCACTATTCCTGGCTAAGGACCTCTAATAAGAATGAAACTGCAGTCTCAGGATGTGATAACCGCAGGGCCGGATTTGAAAGTGTGGAGGCCCCAGGGCAACAAAGGAGTGGAGGCCCCTAATCAGGGTTCGAAAAGATCATCACATTTTCGAAAATATCCGATACTTTGATATACACGGCCGAATATTTTGATCTATATGTATTTATCGATATTTTCAATCAGCACTTTGATAACCCCATGCAATCCATTGCTAATAGAAAATTATAACAGATTTTTAATAATTAATTCAGAATTCTTTGTTATTATTAAAAAATGTCGAAAAAAAGGGGGGAAGCGGGAGAAAATTGATGTGTTCAATAGATATTTTCGTTAAAAAATTTCCATTCAAGTCACTTCGTCGAACAATTTTTAAATTTTTGAGCTCAAGAAGCGAGAAGTTGTAAGGACAGACCTGCAAAGGTAACCATTTTTCGGATTTTTTTTTACTTACTTTATTTTTCTTTAATTCATAGGTACAAATTACAAATTAAATGAATAAAAAATAAATATATTGCCACTGAAATGCTCGATCGAAAAAAAAATCGATAGTAAATGGATACTTGCAATCAGGGCTTTCTGATACATCGATAGCAATATTATTTTTGTGCAAGCACTCTTTGTAGAAATACAAAAAAAAAAAGACTGATTGAAAAAACGTAAAACTGGCTGACCCGTGAAAGTTAGGATATTTTGTAAAAATTTTATTGTGGGGGCCCCTTTGTTGTGGAGGCCCCGGGGCAGTAGCCCCGCCTGCCCTCCCCTAAATCCGGCCCCGGATAACCGGGCTGTCTGGTACATTGCAATTCAAGAATATGTTGCCAAAATTTCAATGCAAAATTTTGATTAGTTCCAATACTCATTTTTTCACTGCCTTTTTTTTCAAACATGTTTTTCTCAAAGCGACTATTTTTCAACTAGTGGGCATCTAGCTCAAAAAGTTATTGACTATTCGTTGTAAAAATTTGTGTGAATATTGTTTATTCTATTACAATCTACATGAACCTAACTCTGGGATGATATTGCTATTAAAAATAATTTTAATGAAAAAAAGGTGAAAAATATGAGACATTGCAATCATACACCTCAAAAACATGCAATATTAACCTTTTTTGATCACAAATAGGTTCACATTCTAAGGAAATATGTTGTTAAGGGGAAAAAAAAATTATTGATTACAGATAAAAATTGTGAGTTCGGTAATACCCGCCAGCAACAAGCTCTGATCGCAACCGTCAATGGACAGGACAGCAGCTTCTAACTCCACTATTTGTGGCGGCAATGTAAAGGTCTGGATTAGCGGTCACCAGTCGCCAAAAGTGGTGACCATGTTTTTACTTTTTCAAGGCAATCCTGGGCTACGAAAATATGCTTTCATTTGTTGGTAAAAACCTTCACTTTAGGCTATTGAAGACAATTCCTAAACTTTTAGAAGGTTTCAAAAAGTATTAGAACTTTTTAAAACCTTCTTAAACTTCCTTTCCTTCTTCCTTATGAAAATTATCCCATTAGCTAACCGGCCGGTGAATTGTTCCCCAGAGATAAAAATTCCAACCGTGATTCATATGTTGCTTACCATCGCAATGGTGTGACATAATGGGCAAAACTGTTGAGTAATTTTTTGTTGGATACATATTAAAAACAATTCTAAAGTTTTACAGTTTAAAATGTTAACTGTGTTGAGTTGTTTTGGCCAAGTAGTTTATGTTTGTGTGACTATGCGTCACGCCATTGCATAGTGGGAACGGAAATGTATAATAAGGAGAGTTAATCAAAAACCCTCTCAGCTCTTATCTCTTTCCGGTACCACGGCTGCAATTCGAGGGTTGTTTTGGTGCTGAGATTGTACCTGGGAGCTGATGACTACAGTTTAATTTTTTCATGTTGAGGACATGGTTAGTTCATTAAAAATATGTAATAAAGTTTGTTTTACCCTGATAAAAGAACAAGCGTGTTCTAAAATCCCCTCAGTGTGTGCAAACATTTATTGTTATGAGAGTTTTTGTTGGTAATGCTGAAGATAGGACTAACAGGGTCTATGAAGGTTTGTGTTGGACGAAGTGGGCGTAGCCGTACCTTCTAACCTAGTGTCTTAGATGAACTAAATGCATCTAGGAGTCTGGCCGGACTGGATGTCTGTACGAGGGTTCTTCAGCAGATGGGGCGGGCCCTGATGTTCAGGGGTCTACTGAGAATAAAGCATGATTGCCGTCCACATGTGGAATGGGCTGTGTCGACTATTCTTGGTATCCGTTTAATAAATTCACAATAGATACAGTAAAATCTCTCCAATACGGACACTAACGGGACAAATTTTTTTGTCCGCAATAAAGAGGTGTCCGCAGGACAAGGGTTTAATAATGTTATTTGCATTGGAACTGGGGAATTAAAAATTGTCCGCATAAGAGGGGTGTCCGTCTTTGAGGGGAGTTTGTTAGGAGGGGTTTTACTGGTACTTTATTATAAAAAGCAATTAAAGCCCTGGCACCTTGGATAAGTACAAGTTTTATTTCAGACTCCTTGGGAAAAATTAAGATACCCAAGTGATGTGTACCCCCGTAGTACTATTTTTTTTTTCAGGAGTCCATGACACAAATCAAAAATAAAAACTAGTCTGACAGATAAACTAACATTAGGTTAATTTTAAAGTCTAAATTGGCGTCGAGAAATTATTTTCTAGAAGAAAATTGTCTAGAAATAAATTCTTTAATTGCTGGGATGATAAATAAAAACATGCACTGAAGGGGGAGGGGTCAAAGTTTTACTAGGCTTGGGTTCTTTCATTTTTTTATGGGACCGTATTACAGTATTTGATTCCCCCCCCCCTTTAATGCAGAAGAGTTTTAAAGTGCTATTACATGAACATAACCAATTAAACCAAACTAAGTGTTAATACTATGTGTCAAAGAACACAATCTTCATCATTTTTTTTTTTTTGCCAAGATTGAATATGAAAAAGCGTTCTTTGTGTGTTTGTTCTGTTGTTATATGAATCAACTGTGTGTGATGGACCAATACCAATCTACAGTAGGCGCCGCTTAATGTGATCACGGTTAATGTTATCATTCGCTTAATGTATCAGAATCACGAAGTCCCGGAACACTTGTATGATAACACACGTTGAAAAAGTCGGATATTGTAATCAACTTCTTCGTTTATTATTATCACTTTTTCATAAGCTTTCAATTTTTTCCCGTTATTGTTCCTCAATTAACAGAAATACATAGGCAAAACCTGACGAGACTAACTTTCTGTGTAGCATTTTGGTTTTCTATAGCAGTTCAAAACTTTTCTAGGAATGAAGCTACAGAAAGTTCGCCCCCAGTGACCACAGATTCCCCCTAAGAAAACTTTCTTTTGCACCTAAAAAAATTCACTCGCTGGACATGGCATTGATGTAGGAACTCCATTGTTGCCATTGCTTTGTAAACTATTAAAGAATTGTGTCGAGATTGAAAACTAAACTAAATTTAAACAACAAGCAAAACCATGCTGGAAAAGATAGAAAAGCTGAATGTGCTTTGAAACTGGTTTACGAATGTCAGGGAAAATAGTCATATTTTACTCTTCACCTATTACTATGTGATTAAAAATTGCATAATTTAGCTTTAATTTTTTATAATTCGGACGCAAAAAATCAATCGGAGAGCATGGCATAAAATTAAACAGACGGTAGACATAGTATGTAGCGATAACAAAATGCAGTACTATAATAATACTGTACAGTAGATACAGTAATTATATTCGACGCACTTTTTAGTTGTTCAAGCATATCGAAAATCTTTAAGTTTCTTTAGTTGTCTGAAACTTTCTATTTTTACTTCCATTTTAAAACTTTAGATTAACAGCCCGCTTATGTGAAATCATGCTTTATCAACTTTATATTTAAAATAGAAAAAGATGCGGGGTGGCGATTTGCAAATTAACAAAGCAATGTTTCGACTAGTACAGTGCCGGGTACTTTTACTTTCAGTGATGATAAAGGGAAAAGGAATTTACGAAAGTAATATTTAGTACCCAATAAAAATGGTGATACCTAAGTCCTGCAATTCCTTTCCGAAAACTTTCGTGTTGCGGGATGAGGAATTCGCGTAAGCTCCAAAATTCGTTACTCGAGAAAAGCTATCTATTTAGCCATTTCGCGTAAGTCGGAGCGCGAGTCCACTGTAGTTTAAAATTGCACATTGAAGTAAAGTAAGCGTCTTAGTTACGTTTCACATTTCGGATATTTATTAATATTTGATTATAAATATTAGTACCGTTTGGGATATTTTCCTTATTTCTTTATTTTTGCTTTTTTCCTAATTGAGTGTTGATATATCAACAAACTAAAAGTCAATTACTATATATTGTTAGTTTTTGAGGTCATTCGGTAAAATTGAAAACTGCTCTTATTTCATTTTATCAGTAGCGTAAGAAAGGAGATGGTGTCCAGGTCCCGACCACTAGCTTGAAATTCAAAAATCAATTAACTGGTTCCTACAAAATATAAGCTTCTATAAAATTAAATCCTACAATGAAGATTAAATTTTTTCTCCTTTGTTTAAAAGATGTTTTTCACCATCTAAATCCATTTTATGTACATTATATGTATGTCATTCTTTGCACTTCTTGAACGAAATATTTACTGTCAGGAAAGGATTAAAAACTTGAAGGTGGAAGTCTTTCAAGTTTTTCAATACTTTCTCGCAGCTAAAATTTGTAAAAATCGTAAAAAATGTTAGGGCTCGACCGATGCATCGGCCAGGCCGATGCATCGGAGCCGATGGTTCAACAATTTATCCATCGGCATCGGAATCAGCGGCCGATGCTAACTTGCAGGAAACATCGGCCCATCGGACTTAAAAAACATCGAAAAGCCGATGGAATTGGCCGATGTTTTCGATAAAAAAAGCCCTTTGATGTTTTACTTTTTAATGCAAAGGGAGTTATTTTTTTCATATATAATTATTTACTTAAATTTCAGTATGACTTTCTATTTTAGTCTCCTTTGAAAGAGTTTTTAATACTGCATTCAGGTAGCAAACAAGTTAATTATTGCTTTGTTTCTTGCAGCTGGATGTACGTATGTATTTCTCATAAGTCATAACTCAAAAATGCTAAGCTGTAGAAGGATAAATTTTCGCATGTGGGTTGTGTGCGTACGTTCCAGTTGTGCACTTCCCTTTTTGTTTTCGATCGGGTATTCTGAAAAGCCTCTTTATTCATTTTTTGTGACTATTAATTACTTATTTCAATGCAAAACTAATAAAGCGTCTCAGACTGACGATCATTTGGTGATATATTGCCGATTTGGAGACTATGGAAACAAATATGAGATGGCAAAACCGGTTTTTGTGTCATTTTTTTAGATTCCCGTTGAGCCGACGGTAATTTTTAATTTTTCGTATTTGTAATATGAATCACAGTAATGCAGTCTTTTCTGTATCGCTTTGGTGGAGTAACAAGTTTGAGGCCCGTCGAAATACATTATGGGGCCCTATTTCTCTATCACACAAGTTGTAAAACTTTTATCATAAGCAGTTTTGTAACTCCTACGGTGCCCCTATGGTTATGGGGCCTCTCGCGCAATTGCAACATTTGCTATATTTTAAATCCGCCACTGCACGTCAAAACAAACTCGGGTGCAAGTTTTGAAAGGGTTTTTCCGTTCAATGTTTATGATTATTTTGAAGTCATTTTTTGAATTTCCGAGAACACTTGCGTGCTCCTCCTTCTACTCCCTCAATTTCTGAAATTAAACTCTAGTTGTACTTCTGAGTTGTTTAAAACTAACACCATTCATAAAATTAGAGATTTTTTTAAAAAAAACTTTATCTATTGTTTACAAGGAATTTAGAGCATTAATGTAAGAAATTGTTTAAAGACGTTTTGAATGGTGACATAATTCGGAAATCGAAGGGACTATTTAATTTTTACTTCCTTTTACAAAAAAGGAAGTATTGTATTCGCGAAAAAATTTTCACTCAAAAATCGCCCTTAATTTCCATTTTGCTCACCCCCAAATGAATGTTGAGTTTTTTTTTCGATTCGACCACATGCGGAAAAGTGCCTAAGAATGTATAGACACGCGAAATATCCATTTTGACCATCACCGAGGTAATTACAACGACTTTTCTCGTGACGTCTGTATGTATGTGCGTATGTGTGTATGTGCGTATGTGCGTATGTATCTCGCATAACTCAAAAATGGTATGTCCTAGAAAGTTGAAATTTGGTACATAGACTCGTAGTGGGGTCTAGTTGTGCACCTCCCCTTTTGGTTGCTTTCGGATGTTCCTAAGGGGGTCTTTTGCACCTTTTTGGGGGGAAATCATTGTTAATTTCGATGTAAACTCAAGTGGCGTTATAATTTGTCGGACACTTGGCGATATATCGCCAGTCTTTTGGTCGCCAAGTTTTGTCGCCAACTTGGCGACAAATTTGGCGGAGTTTTTTTTTTTTTTTTTTGTTTCAATTTGGCCATTGTTGGTGATATTTAGAGAATAAATATTGAATCACATTAAAATAGCGAATAATGGGGAAATGACATTAAATTGGAGTAAAAGGAAGTCATGTGATGCACACATCAGCTCGTTTCTTCAGAAGTGCTGAAATAGATTCAGAAACTCTCCCGAGGCGTTGGTTTTAGCGGTTCTTTACTAAAAAATTTAGGCCGAGGTTGGAGCCGAAGTGTGAATTACTCCAAAACCAGAGAGTGACCCCTTCCTTAACCCTCTCTCGAGGTTTCAAACATTTCTTAAATATTAAGCAATTATTTATTTTAGTCAAGAAATGTCATTTTGCATACTTCTCATACTTGTTTCACCTATATTTCGTAATGCGCCATCTTTTCTGCATCATTAATAGCGATCGATTTTTTTTTGTTGTAAGTAACTATTTTTATGTATTTATATAAAATCAATGAATAAGTTATTTTCGTTTTTTTATAGCAAAGTTTCAAGGATTTTCTTTTATGCAATTTTTTAAATTTCAGAAAAGTATTGTTAAATTGAAAAATTTAATTTGAACTTATTTGTAAAGCTTCATAAAAGATTAAACAATCAAATTTTCAATATTATGTGTGCAAACATCAGATCAAGTAGTATATGTATTCAGTTATTAACTTGGAGTAAATATTGAGTTTGTTTATTGTAGCTGCGTTTTAAAAACATCACTCTTTTCATGGCTATTTTTTTCAGCAAAATTTATGCCACTGTTATGGCTTTTATGAAAAATGCAAACTTTTCTATTCATAAATTTTAAATAAGTACAAAAATATTATTATTATGATTAAATATTGTAATTTATCTGTTACTTTTTTTGTTTAATTTGATGAGTAAAAAATGTCTACGTGCAATCTTTCCACTTTAATTGCGTAATTTGTTAACGGTTTCATGGTTTTATTCTTATTTTTTTTATTGATTAATCAACATAATTTAATATTTTTTAACTATGTTTAATGTACCTAAATCCATACATTAGTACAATATTACTGAAATCTTTGTAAATATTCAATTAAAAAACAAACAAACAAATCAATTGGTTAGTAAACAATCTCTTTGTTTTTCTTCCTTTTTTTTCTTTCTTTTTTTTTAGCTGTTGTTCTTTCTCTTTCATCATACAGCAGTAAAAAAAGAGAAGCATAGCTACACCCTATAAAGTATAAAGATTGTACGTAGTACGATCCAAAAGTTCGGGGACAAGCTGTATAAAACCTTACCCAGAATAGTTCACATTACCGAAGCACATCCACCTTCAAAAGGTTACCTTGAGGGACTATGTACTTCTGCCAGTGTTCATATAACTTTTGGAAGCCATTTTTCGATGAGCCTTCTATAATGCAGCTTTATCTTCTCCTGACGGAAGAAAGCGGCGTCCATGCAAATGTTTTTCTGCTGGGAACAGGTAAAAGTCACACGGAGCTGAGTCCGACGAAACGTTATTTGTTTGTCATATCAGAGTATTGACCAATCGAACCGTGCATCCTCAACATGAAAGTCGCCTTCTTCCCCATGATGAAGTTAAAGCAGCAGCGCAAGATGCCTTACAGGAGGTTGCGAAAAATGTCTTTCAGGAGTGTTTCTAAAAGCTATACGAACGTTGGCAGAAGTGCATAGTCGTTCGAGGTGACTATTTTGTAGATAGATGTGCTTCGGTAATGTGAACTATTCAGGCTAAGGTTTTATACAACTTGTCCTCGAACTTTTAGATAATACTACGTACGTATAAGTTTTCAACTTACTATTTCATATCGTTTTTGAGTGACACAAGTTTACGCACATGAAGGGATTACAAGAGAATTTGCGATAATTAACTGAGGAGACATTCAAAATGGATATTTCGGTCATCTATATGTTCTTAAGTACATATGCATATACAGATGTGCCGAAAAATCTTGTGAAGATTAAATTGGGTGATCGTAAAACAAAAATTTAGGCCAAAATCTGATTTTTTTTTTTTTGTGATTGCAATTCCTTATTCGTAGAAAGGAAATAAAGTGAAATGAATCAAAGATCCTTTAAATCCCTGATAATTTTATCAATTTATTTCTGTTTGATTTTTTTTTTTTTTTTTTTTTGACATCGGCCAACGGCATCGGCCATCGGCCATTTGGAGGATAACTATCGGCCATCGGCCATCCTTGAACAATCGGCCAACAATCGGCATCGGCCCATCGGCCAAAAAATGCCATCGGTCGAGCCCTAAAAAATGTTTGGAATGACAAATTGGCTCAGTAAAGGAATGAAAGAATAAATCTTAGCAATATTCCATGTTCAAAAATGAGCCAATTTATTAATCTAAACCACTTTTTGAATTTTTATGTTTAATCCTCAAACAGTGTGTATGTGTATGCTTTTTATTTATTTATTTTTTAAAAAGTAGTGAAGTAGTGACCACTTTTCAAAAGTAGTTTGTAGTTGCTACATTTTGAAAAAAGTAGTTGTAGTTCGCTACAGAAAAAAAGTAGTTTTTCCAACCACTGATTGAAGTTAAAATGTGTTTTATTTTATTCTATAGTTTTGTTTTAGTTTTTGATGAACCAAATTCTGGATAACTCAAATTTTTTTCGCTTTCCCTGCAACATCGACTTATTGAAGTTCCAATGTACCATTCAACCATTCTAGTAGGCATTAGAAAAATTTCATCTAAATAGCATGCAATTTTTCAATTATTTTTCGTAATACATTTTATTTTAAATGCAATATTTTTTTCAATATGATTCAATAAAAATGCAACAAAAATTGTTTTTTTCATGAACTTGAAAGTGTTTATATTTGCTCTATTTTGAAATAAATGACTCATTATCATGTTAAATCATGGACTCTCACTGCTAGAAAAGTGAGATTTTTTTTTTGTGACACATCTATGTTTATTTTAGCTAGAAAATTTCAAAACTTAGACAAAAATAACAAGGTAAAAATCATATTAAAAGGGAAATTTGGGTAAAAATAACAAATGAAGCAGAAATTGGGTAAGAAAAAAAGCTGAATCCAAGTAAAAATTGGAAAAACACGGAAGTTCGCTGGAACACAGAGAATCCTCATCTTTGTTTTAAGATGGAACTATATTATTACTTGCCAAATTACCCCAGACATTTTGCAAATCTGAAATAGGACCGGTCCTGATAGGTTTGAAAAATCAGTGCGTTATTGTTCTATTCTGTAATTGTCTTGGGCAAGTGCTAAGCATAAGATAGGATGTATAAAACAACTTTTAATTTTGTCTGCCATTGCAAATCAGAAATACAGCTTACAAATTCGAGAATTCAATATGCTACTCAAATAGTAATTTTAAAAAAGTGCCAAATAGTACACTTTTTCATCCTCTGGGGAGATTACCCCTAACATTTTACTATACTCTGATCTTGTAAGCAGGAAAGGCACAGTTCAGATAGTTAACTTTTGTCGATGGACTTTTCTCCTAAATATTTGTTTACGATTTGCTTACAATTGCTGTTACAATTACACTATTGAAAGAGCAAGAAATTGATGTTTTCATCTATGCTTACATGCAAATCTATTAAACAATCCTTGAAATGACGAAAAAGAACGACAAAATTGAGATGCTGTCTGACTGCATTTGGCATGAAACTGGCAAGCACCCAATTAAGACCATTCTATATGAAGCAGGGGGAACCTTTACTCAGAAGCTTGGTGAAACCTAGTGTGAATTATTCCGTTATGTTCTGTCTCCTTAGATTGAGAAAGATATTAATTATCTTAGGTAACCCGGGGGGGGGGGGGGGTACTAGTCTAGTAAATAAACTTTCAGACTTTGATTATGGTTCCAGACTAAAAAAAAGTTTATAATGTATTATTTAATGAAGTCTTCTATACATGAATGATTTAGCTATTTAAATTGATTGAAGTGGAAGATGTTGATGCACTAAATTTCTGCACTTACGACAAAGACCAAAAAATCATTGTTTTAAGTTTTCTATTTCCAAACTAAGCTTAAAATTACAAAAAAAAAAAAAAAAACTTCCCTAGGGTTGTAGGTGTTTGTCTAGTTACCAAAAGAGACAGTTACTTGCAATACAACATACTGAATAATTTTAAGAAGGCTCTTGTCTTTATTGGGATTGATCAACTGACGAGAACCAGCTTAGTTGGCCTAGAGCTTGATGCTGAACATTCTTTTATTTTATTTTATTTATTTATTTATTTATTTTATTTATTTATTTTTTTGCATTATTTTTAAGAAGTAAAAATTTATCTTTGTGCAGAAACAATTAAGGCAGCTTACTTATGATGATAATGATATAATGATAAACAATGAGGGTGGTGCATCCCCAGAAATGTCGTCCTCTTTGTGACAAATATTCATGATTTTCAACTTCCCACATCTCAGAAGAATGTTAACAGTTAATATAATGCTCCCTCTTTTCAAAAAAAAAAAAAAAAGGCTGTGAAACAGTCAAATACTGAAAAAAATTGAAAGGTTGTATCTCCAGAAAGTGGTGGGTAAGGGGGGAAAAACAGTGGTCATCTTTGAATTCAGGAGGTCATTTTTCATAAAGAATGAGCAAGAATGGTGTCAGAAGCATTTTAAGAAGGGTTTTCTTTTTGCTGCACAATGCATTTCACACTATTTACTTTTATAATATTTTTACTTTTTTAAAAAATTATTTTTATTTTTAATACTTAGTCAAACACTTGCTATTTACTACAGCACAGTACGCAATAGAACTTGGAAATTTCTGTCGGAAATTAAATTTGCTAGACTGTACTGTTATTTTTTAGAGCATAAAAAGTAATTTCTGAAACAAACTATTTGCTCCTTACTATAGATAAGTTGTGAGTTGTACAGAGAATGTCCTTTTGGTCAGCTGTTTATAAGATCTACTGCATTCACAAAGAAAAGTCAAGGACCTAATCTGCATTGAACCTTATAATAGAGACATATGAGATGAATAGCTACCTGTTGAAAACTTGAAAGCATTCAAAATCCTTCAACACAGATTGGGGAAGTCCTGTAATTAACGAAGAAGGATATTTAGAACTCATGCCATTAATATTTTAAAATATATTATAAAATTCTTAAGACAAATAAAGGAGCACAATTATTTCGTTAAGATTTAAAACTAAGCACATGTAGTTATGATTAATCATTGACTACACAATTCACTAAGCAAAATTGTTATCCCAGTTCTTCAAAAGATTCAAATACTTCACCTTTTTTGCATTAGACATAAAAGTAAAAAGCAGGACTCATACATAGTTAAGAAAAGAATCAACAGTATATAGTAAAAATTAATTCATATAAACATTAATAAAGCACAAAAATGAATAAATAATTCCACACCTGTTTGGGAGTAATGATAATTTACAATTTTGGTGCTCATTAAAATTGTTTTAACAATTTAAGCAGAAAGCTTTGTACAGTTGTGAAAGCTGCAAGGGTGATAGTGGACTCAAGTAAAACTTTCTGAAGGCAGTGTGAAATTTATGGTAGCTATGAGGAGGCTCGACATCCCATAATGCATTACACACCAGTTAAAAATCTCTTGTGATTATCCAAATAGAAAATGTATTTTTTAGCTTTAAAAAAAAAATCTTGGATTTTTGTTAGACTAAGGGATTATGTACAGCTCTTCAGGAATTTGACACAATGTAAAAAAAAACTACAATCATACAATGGCGCAAAGAGCTCAACATGTAGTGAAAAAACTATGAGAATAACAGAAATTTTTTTTTAAAACACATATTGGCAACAAAAAAACTCATCTGGCTTTTTGATGTTTCAAAATAGTTCATTAATTCCGAACAACAACATTACAGCTATAAACGTAAATCAACTCATTTAAGTATAGTGGATAGAATGACAAGACTTTTTTCCAAACTAATTGTGCTAATACATACCACAATTTCTAAAGAAGGGGTGTTAAACCTGGATTCTAAGAATCCTGGGATTCCCTATAACTTTGAAAAGGTTTCCACAAGTGATTGCTATTTGCTCAGTCAGAGGAACAAAATTTTAATTTTTAATAAATATCAAATCCTTGCAGATGATTGGCTTGAGAAAATCAATATAAATATTTTATGAATGAAATAAAATCTTAAATTTTGTAAAAATTACATGCTTCAAATACATTAATCAAGATGTAATAGATCAGGGATTCCCAACCTTTTTGTACTTAAGAGAACAGTATCAGAATATTGCTCAAACAGGGTACCTTTTTTCCCTCATTCTTTCTTCTTTGAGTTTTGAGGGTTATAGTTTGTATTTAAGTAGCATGAACAAAAATGGCACTTAACATCAAATTATTTTTAATAAAATTATAAATCAATAGTCTTTTACCTGAATCCACCAATTTGGAGGTACAAATAAGGAAGCACGAACCAGTTTTTG
This sequence comes from Uloborus diversus, assembly GCF_026930045.1. NCBI lineage: Eukaryota > Metazoa > Arthropoda > Arachnida > Araneae > Uloboridae > Uloborus > Uloborus diversus. The sequence continues at coordinate 15,650 of NW_026557661.1, forward strand.
ACAGCAAGCACCTAAGCTAATTGACTCAATTTCGAGAATGGGAGCAATGGTGCCCGCAGGCATAGGGTTGGGGACCCCTGTATTAGGTCAAATATTAGTCTCTGTTCTCTGACTCATGTGAAGGTTTTATAGTTAAGCAATAGTTATAAAGTTTCTCCTTTTACTAATTTGATACAATTTAAAATATTGTTTGGACAGGAGAAAGCTTTGACATCTTATTTCTTCTGCTCTGAGATTGAGAGGTTCCTTCGGGAAAACAGTAAGCTCAAAGATTTCCCCAAAGGGTAAAAAGTTGAGTGTCCCTGTTCTAACAGCCATTTCTTTTTTGAATTCATACAATATACATTTAAATAATGTTTGTTACAGAGAAACAGAAGTAAAAAGATTATGTGGGCCGCAAAGTGTTTAATGCTGATGAAGTACAAGCCATCCATAAGGAGGCAGAGAAAATTCATCATCTCTGCCAGACAACATAAAAACTACATTAAAAATAATATCAAACTTGTTCTGTAAGTGTAAATGCAGATTTCATTTGATGAACAGTATCATTACTGCTTTACAAAGCACTTTTACTTAGTTTAAGTGCATCAAATGAAATGTTCATTATGTTAACTTACCATGGAATCAAGTTCAACCAAAAAAATGTCCGATCATGGTTAACAAATTACTATTCAACAATTGACTCCCCAAATGAAAATCGGAGCAAGAGAAAAAAAAAATCTGTGTCTCACCTTGCTATATGGCAGAGGTTCCCAAACTGGGTGCCGTGGCATCCTAAGGTGCCGCAGGAAAAGGCGAGGGGTGCGCGAAGTGTACATTGTATAAATATATGCGAGTTTACGGAAAGGAGATGGAAATTTAGGAGCTTTCTCTTCTTAAAACACATTCTACAGTTCTCTAATGTTAGACAAGGGAAAGAGGTTTCTCAGGAAAAATTGTTTGCAAACAACATTCAAGAAATGTAATTTTCGATTATGTTTGGTATGACTATGGTGCCTAGAAAGGCACTATAATATGGCGTCATAGGGGGCGGGTAAGCGGCTGCTGTCCTCCCGTATAGTTTGAAATCAAAATTCTGAAAATGCATATTCAAGTCACCTTTAGTAATATTAGGGAGGATCATAGGGATCCGGGACTCGGACCAAAAATTTTTCCAAAATTAAGGGCCTAAAAACGCAATTTTGGTCTATTTCTGATCTTGTCAAAGGGGTTAAAACAACTCCTTTGGATCAGCAGTAAGTGTTTTTATCGCAACACTTAACCCATTCCTTGCCCCGGCCGATACAGGATCGGCCGCGCAGTTTGTGTTAAAACTGCCCCGGCCGATTCAGGCTCGTCGCAAGAAAAAGGTTCCTAACTGCCTTCGACGATCCTGTGTCGTCACGGCGTTTCTAGCAGTTTTGCTTCGGCCGAATATTTGTCGGCGATCCTTCCAGGGGCAGAACCCTGTTATTACGCTTCTCCTTTGGGTTCTGGTGCTTTTAGGGGAGCGGTAATCGAGCTCCTTTCCTTAGACAAAAGGGATGTAACTTATAGTATTTCACGAAACTTGTTGTAAATTATTTTATTTTACTAAGATATTAACCTTTCGAGTACTCTTGAATAGGACACTTATAATGCTTCAAATAATCAGGCATTATATTTTTATCTTTTCGTGGAAGCTTTGTTTCTTAGCATTCTGGCATTTGAACTCCTGATGAACAAGTATGAAAATATTTCCTTACACATTTGCCAATATTTCTATGTCTGAATAAAGCAAATAAACAGAAATATTTTTTGCTTGTTATAAATTAATAATAATAATAATTTATCTTTAAAATATTTCCCACGCTTGAGCAACTGATATCTGGGCACTCAGAAGGGATTTAAAAGTCATGGGAAATAACGATAAAAGAACCGACCAGAAAAGGTATGTCTCTGTGTTTATTGGTTGTTTTGAAGGGTCACAATGTATCAAAAGGAGGCACCGAAGAATACTTTTTACCCTCTTAGAAAAGCATTCCCACAGTTAAAGCGTTTTTGTCTATTCAATTGCCTTGCTCACAGGTTGGATCGATCAGTCAATTGTTTGAAGAATGTTTTGTTGAGCCCTTTTGAAAGATAGATCATCTTACATTTAACAGTTTTGATTTCTTAAGTGTATAAAAAGGAAAAAAAAAATGATATACTGAGATAAAAGCAAAAGGAAAAATAAATCAATAAAAAAAATTAGTGTTATAAAAATAATTGCTTTTCGTCCTACACTCTATTGTTTATTATTTTCCTGTTATTTACTGTGAAAATTTAATGAATATTTTAGCACATATTAACAACCTCGTATTTTATTGCAGTACTTAATCTAGTACCTAGAAATTAATAAAGCGAAGCGATTTTCAAATGCAAGCTCAGCAGCAAAAACAACATTAAAATCCCGATAGCAAAATGGGGAGAAAAGTGCTATTACAACGCAGCAAAAAGGAACTCCTTTCGTTCTCTGCGGCATGTGCGTTAAGGGGTTTCGGGCTGATCATGGAATGGGTTAAACTTGCTGTGCCCTTAGTCAGAAGTTGCTGCCGTGGTATGATCTGAGCCTCAGGGTCATTCCGAGATTTAAAAAAAAAAGAATGGGAGGTGCATGAAATTGGAGGTCTCTTTATCACATGTGTCTTAAACATTGGAGCTTTTCTCCTGGAAAGTTTAAGGATTTGTAGTCTTGAAAATACATTTTGATGATCTTCGGTAAAGTTTGAGGGAGAAGAGGTTTGAGGAGGATTCCCCCTACATTTTTCGAAACGCCAATTGTTATATCTCTAATTATGTAAATAAAAGGGCGAATCGGGAGCTCCCCAACGAAATTTTTTAAATTGCAGCTCTGAAAATGTAGTTTTGGAAGATTTTTGGTAATGTTAAGAGGAGGAGAGATTCAAAGACTCAACACCGTAAATTTCTAAATTTGTAGTTTTAAACATGCATTTCAGACAATTTTTGATAATGTAAAAAGGGGAGGGAAGGAGGGGAGAGGTGGTCCCTCGGTCCATTTTTGAAACTGAATCTTTTAAAATGCAATTGTTGATTATCACCTATTATGCTGAGAAGGGGGGTTGAGGGCTCTGCCCTGAAATTTTTCAAAATTATAGTTGCAAAAACACAGTTTCAAATGATCTTTGGTAATGTTTGGGAGAAGAGAGGTTCAGGGTCAATCCGCGGGAATTTTTGAATTTGAAATCTTCAAAACACGGTTGTAAGACAGCCTTTGGTGACGTTAAGGGGACCGGCTATCCTTCCAAGTCGAAGCTCCAAAAATGTAATTTTTGATTGACTTTTAATAATGTTAGGAGGAGGAGTTTTCGGAAGCTCTCTTCCCGAAAAATTTCGAGATTCAAGCCCTGAAAACTAAATTAAAGACTCATTAATAATGTTGGCGAGAGGGGTTGGAGAGACATTCCTCCAACCAGTTTTTGAAGTTAGCTTTTAAAACGCGGGTTTAAGAAGATCTTCGGTAATGTTAGTAGAAGGAGAGGTTTGGAGTCATTCTTCGGTAAATTTCTGAGCGCTCCAGCGAAATTTTTTGAAACTGAAGCCCTAAAAATGAAAGTTTAGACAATCTTTGGCGATATTGGGAGGGGGATAGGGGGGATATCTTGAAATTTTCCGAGTTGAAGTTCGAAAAACGAAATTTTTGACGCCTTTTTTATAGCATGTAAAACTTTGAAAAATTCGGGGGGGGGGGGCTGGCTTTAGCCTTGCTGCTGATTGCAGTAAGGATTAACACACTACCTGCCTGAACCAACTATGTGGAATGCCATTTTAATAAGTAATATTTTTTTTAACTGAGAAAGTTCACTAACAAATCATTAAATCCAGAAGATCTAAGGAAATGGTACAAAATTGTTATACTTACGCACAGCCTTGCTTCCGTAAGAAAGCAAATACCCATGATTTCACTTGCATAAGAATTACTAGAAAATAAGACTATTTTAAAAGAGGTATAATTTACAGAACTATACATGCCATTCAAATTTACAATTACAAAAGACTTTACTTTTAAAAAATATATATAAATCACAATTAATATTACAATTAAATTATATTTTAAAATAATAATAAAATGCAATTGAAATGTCAAAATTGTCCCTTGTCACCAACAGACGTTTCTCTCTCAGTTATACAAAACTTACAATATCATGAAAGTGCAATAGATATACATTATTTGTCACAACATGACAGTCTACAATAATTATTTATGTTGATTTTTTTACAAATATGTTATATTTTTGTTTTACATATCCTTTAGTAAGCATCCCTAGTTTTTGTTTAATCACAAACGCAAGAAATAACAATAAAAAATTTGAATAAATGGTGACAAATATTTAAAATAATTCCCAAGGAATAAAGAACTCTCTCTCCAAAGAACAGTAAGATTTAAAAACAGAACTCTTTTCTCTACTGCCTGTGAATATGATTTTTTTTATTCAAAGGTTAGTGCATAAACTGAATAACACATTATGGTTTGGTCAGCTATGTATGGGCACTCCAAATCAAAAAAAAAAAAAAATGAAAAAGCAGAAAATATTCAGTCAAACCTTTAAAACTGAAGCAATTCATGAACTAGAACTAATATTAAGCTAAACATTTCTTTAAACCCTGATTCTGAGGGCTGACACATTAAGATGAATCTCGCAGGTCAGAACATGTTATGAAGATAAAATACATTAAAATGGTTTCTAGATAACGTGGGGAAATACAGAAAGGAAAAGATAATCACAACTAAGTTTTGCAAGTTGCAAATTCAGAATCAAGAGAGAAAATAGAAAATCCTTTTAAAAGCATCTCTGAAGACAGAAAAGACAAAGATAACTTTACTGTGGTTTGTAAGAGGGGTGACGGGTAGGCGACTGACACAAATAGTTTGTCCCCAATTATTTTTACTTCGTCGCCAAGTGAGAAATGGTGACCATGAATCTTGATCTTTATCATGGGTGTGCCACATATCACCAGCTGCCATGTCATTTTTGAGAGGGATAGGATTTGACTATCATTTATCTGTTGCTCCTAGTGTAATAACTGCGCTTCGCCTTCGTCAATGCGAAAATTTGAAAATGCTAGGGTAAGAAGCCATTACATTGCCCTTTAAAACAAAACTAAAAATAACTTGTTTTTCTTGGGCGTAGAAGAGATATAAGCCTTTAAAAAGTAATACAATAATAACTTTTGCACATTACTTAAAAGAGACTAAGTAGATTGGATAAATACATTTAAAAATACCATATAACCATGTTTCATTGAAATATATTTACAAAATGTAATTTTAAACAACAAATAGTTTTCAATTTTTATAAACTATATTTACAAAACATAATTTTTTACCAAAAATAAATGCTTCATTTAAAAGCTTATATCTTTTCTACACCTAAAAAAAACAAGACGGTTTTTGTTTCATTTTAAAGGGCAATATAACGGCTTCTTACTCAAGCATTTTCAAATTTTTATCACCTAACAAACATCCTGTTTTTGGGGAGTGAAAAAGCCGATTTTTCACTTTTTCTTAAGTTTAAGCAATTTTTCATCAAATGAAGGACAACTAGCATCAACCTATTTTTTCTGTGCTTCTAGTATGCATAATTAACTACAACAGGAAAAAAAATTAGCTTCCTACTGAGTCCCACATCTACTGTTTTAGGCTCAAAATAACAAAAACGGCACTTTTTCAACCATGATTTCACAACCGAAAATTTCTAATTAGGCTTATTTTAAATCTTTTCTTTTTATGCGCAGATAAAAGTTCACTCTTTCACCTTTAAAATAAGAGAAGTTTGATCTTCTTACTAAAATTTAAATAAATTTACTAGAGCTTTTTGAAAGAGGGCTCAGGAAGAGGGCCTATTATTTCTCAGGAATAAAATTTTTCCAAGAAAAAAATATAACAGTTTAGGGGTACAGAACATTGGTACAAATTAGCTACCAAATTTCATTAAAATTAAAAATGGTGCTGCACGGCCCATTTGTAGATTTAATATGGAATGACCCATAAACTAAAAGAGTGGTTTTTCTACTGCCATAAGGGAATATTGGTACTTGGATCTAATTTATTTTAAACTAGCAAATATACCCGGCGTTGCCTGGGTCAGTAATAATGGTAAGAAACAATCGCTACTTTCTTTCGTTTTCTGTTTTAACTGAAAGAACTTAAAACACACTGCTTTGACGTGATTAAAAATCGAGCTTCTTCCTTACCCATAAAAGTAAAATAGCATTAAGTATAAAGAACCAATGAATATTCATTTAGAAACGAAAGCACGAATTTAAACATATAAAAATTTGAAGAATTTCCAAAATATGAACTAACAAAAACAAAGATCACTAGAAAAACTGAGTGCTTGCTTCATTTAATTAAATAGTGCACACACACACAAAAAGAAAAAAAAAGCTCTCTACTATGTTTCCCTCAGGGTGCGAAAAGTAGAGTTTCCAAATGTTTAAATGACTTTAAACTCATGTTTGCTCTGGAGAACTCTTGATTCAAAATTTTCATTGTAATTACTTTTAATATTGCTGTTGTTAGGCAACAAATTTTTGTAACAATGGGTTTTATATTTAATCACATAGAGTAAAAAATTACATAGAGAGGCCCTGCTATGCTAAGAAATTTAAGCCGGAAGTTGCACCGCTGTATCCCAAGATCCTTAGCTTCTTGCTGAGTGTTTTAAGATACATCTGGATTCAAAACATTCCATTACTGAACCTCAATTGGTTGTTAATTTGAACTTAGATATTGTTGCAAGTTTATGAAGCACGTTTTTGAAATTGCATTAAAACATGAATTAAAATGCAAACCAATCCACCAGCTACTTTATACAGTCTCTTTGCAAGATTGGTGAAAACTATACTTGCAAAGCAATCACGTTATCATAACCCCGCCCATCATTGCACCGCTGTATCCCATAACTCCGGCTTCAATTTCAACTCCTTTTTACCATAGACGGGACCTCTCTATGTATATTTCCTTATTCTATGTTTAATCATAACATGGGGAAATTACATAAAATTTACTGTTTTTCAACATAACTTTTTTAAAACTATGTTTTTAATTAATAAATTACAGCCTAAGTTGCTCCCTGATAATGTAGCTATCTATAGTGAAAAATGGTTAAAATCCGTCCAGTAGTTTAAGTTTACCTCGGACATCCAGACAGAAGTAGCTCTTTATGTATAAAGATACATAAATCCACTTAGTTCACAATATTTTGGATCCTGAATGAAAATGTCAAACATGAAATTTTTAAAACCATAATAAGAACCAAAACTATCTGCAACAAAAAATTATTTTCCAATAAAAATTTAAAAAAAAAATAGATAATAATTAAAGAGAGTCCATTAAAATTATACCAGTGGCGGTTATTAAGGCTTACATATGGACGGTTATTAAGGCTCCAGAAAAATTGCTTAGTTGCATATATAAATTGGATTTAACCCAAGGGCACCCATATGCAAACTTTTAAGGAGGGGCTCAGATATTTTCCCCAGGGTTTAGCAGGATATTTTCCCCATAGAAAATGATTTCAGTACAGATTAGAGTTATTAAAATTTGACATTTTTAATAACTCATTCATTAACTGCTGAAGAAGAAATGTTTTTTACATTTTTACAAAGCAAAAAAGTACTAAAAGCAAGAAAATTCTAATTTCAAATAAGGGGGGGGGGCTTTACCCCCCCCCCCCCCATATTGGCGCCCTTGATTAAACCAGGGTTGAAAAAATATTTTTTCAATTTATCTTGATGCCTACATTCCTAGTAGGGGTCATGGTGACAGAGGGGTAGCTAGACCCGAATTTCGGGGGGGGGGGGGGGGTTTACTTCTTTTATATATATATATATATATATATATATATATATATATATATATATATATATGTATGTATATGTATGTATGTATGTGTGTGTAAATTTTTTTATTATTAAAAAAATAAGAGGGAGGTGAATCTTACATACTTTGGAATGAGGTGCCCCAATTCCGATACTTGTGTCAAACAAAACAAAAGCAAAGAATTTTTTGTGAAATTTTCTAGAAACAGTCTTGTCAAAACCAGTGTTTTCAAATCAGGGGGAAATCAAATATCTGATGAGCCTGTTCCGTTCATTTCAGTGTGACTGCTTAATTTAGAGGCTAACACACATCTACAAAAGCTGGCATCACTGAAAGCTAATAGATACTTCCATTTCCGCCTGTAAACTGGATGTTTGACTTTCAATCTCATCGGTGGTCAGACTATCAAGACTATTTTTACCAACTTGGTTTGCACTAAAAGTATGAAATAAAATAAAAAAAGACTTCTTGAATTATAACCCGCAAAAAATGAAATTGCTTTTCATATCATTATATTTATATGTTGCTTTTTATGTATTTACATTTATGCTAATTCTAAAGCAGTTAATAAAATTTGAATAAAAAAAGTTTGGGAAGAAATATAGGCGGTAGAAAGTTATTCGCTCAAATGCATACCATCTGTTCTCCTCTCAAGTCTTTATTTTTAATTTTATTAGCTGCTTTAGAATTTACATAAATATCTATTTGGGAGAGCAACAGCAATTTTCGAGTATTATAAACAGAAATCTTTTTTATTTTCTACTTTTTAATGCGAACCAAGCTAATAGAAATAATCTAGATTCATTTCGTTTTTAAACATTTTATTTATGTAATGCTATGCAGTTTTTCTTTTGAATTAAAATAAAATTACCTTCAGAATGGTCCGATGGGACTGATGCTGCTTTGCAGACTGTACTTCGTTTTCTTCAGACGACGTTAACTTTCTCTTTTAAGAGCAATCCTATATGTCATTTTAAATTTTTTCTTTGGGTTTAAAAAAGCTTGTTATTGGTTTTGCTCACTTCATTATGCAACAACTTTCACTTAGAGTGTGCTATTTTAAACAGACAGTACGTTTCCAAAAGAATACGCAGTAAATACTGGCTGAAAAATCAATGTCATTGCAATGGATACTCTGGTTAGCAAAGGTCGTTTTCACTATGACCTATGACACACACGAGACCAGACTGACAAAAACCTCTATCGTCTCAAATTCCGGTTATGCTATCATTTTCGGATTCGAAACCCAATGATCTTTAAAGCAGCAAACAAAAACATTTTCTTCAAATCAGAAACAGAGGAATTGTCTTCAAGAGCTGAGGAGGCAGTGGAAAAAAAGGGAGAAATGCATTCCACGAATAGGCTTTCCAGGAAGATTAACCAAAGGACAGTCGTTTCGCGCACTTTCTTGAAGAGGAGTAAAGGAGTGAAATTCACAGGTTTCACATGCAAAATGAACATTTCAAGTTCATGGTTAAAGGTCATTGAAGTTAAAAGCCATTTTGCTCTGTTATCTGGATTAGTACTGTTCTTTGGTTGCTCTCTTTCTTAAAATTGTGATTCCTTAGAAAACCGAAATGATTGGAGTGAAAAGAAAGTATAAGGTTTTTTTTCAAGTGATGAAAAAAGGAAAATCGTAGAATACTGGCCACGTTAGATTTGCAGCAATTGCTAACCTCAAGAGAATAAAGAATGAATCCCAAAAAAAAAAAAAAAAAAAATCAGGGACCAAAAAGCATTAAATGACTTTTTCTTGAAAGATATGCTTAATGTTTCTTTTACTGTCAAAATGATTCCTTAAACTCGCAATAAAGCACTTAATAATGTAATAATAGAATAAATACCTAACAAAACTAATAAAGAGTAATTTTAATAATCAAGAGCCCATATTGTCTTTAGTATCGATTTCAAATTTTCACCATCATATTTCAAATTTCTATAAAAAGTTTCCTAAAGCCCCCGTATCTCAAAACCTCTTCATCTCGATTTTTTTTTCATTAATGTGAAATTCGAAATATACAGATTCGACTGTATGCAATATTCTCACTGCACGGCTCATAAAATTAAACATATTTAACAATTTGCAGAATCTATGACAAAAAAAGGCTGCATATGCGTGGATTTAACAAATCAATCTCATTTCTAAAGCAAAGTGTCAAATTTCATTCAATTATCAAAAAATTGTCGCAGTAGAGGGAGGCGTCTTTATGCTTGAGGATAACACATAGAGCAGATTTTCAATGGCATTGGGTTGGGGGGGGGGGGAGCAAACTGAATTTTTGACCTTTGTTACTCAGAAAAAAGTTGTTTTGATTTTTTTTTCTTTTTCTTCCTTTTTTTTCTTTCTCTTCTCTTTTCTTTCTCTCTCTCTTTTTTTTTTTGAGGGGACTAACGTTTCGGGGGGGGGGGTTTGTCCCCCAAACCCCCCCCCCTTATCTACGCCCCTGCATGGTGAGCCTAGAGGATAAGGTATCTAACTCAGGAATCAGAGGGTCCCAGTATGAAGCCTGAGGTAAATGCTTTTGAAATCTCTGGGGTCCAGAAAAAGTAACCACGGATGTAAAATTCTAAGAAAGTTTCTCTCTTCTGCAGTTTCCCTTACTTAAATTTCTGGGAGGGAGAAGTTCTCAATCTACAGGATGGAACTAGGAATTTTACTGAATGATAAAATTGAGCATACACATTTATCTACAAACAATTTTGAGAGACATTTGGCATTCAAAAAATTGCAATACTTTCTTCACACTTGCCAAATTGTCAATCAAAATTTGCAGTATAATAAACATCTTTGGCAGTGACCTCTCATAGGGACAACCCTGTCCCTCCAATTCAGAAATAAACCAAAATTATGGAGATGGTGCTCCAATCCATCAGGGTCCAAGAGTAGGACTTCTTCTAACACTTTCTCAGGTGCCTCAACCTTTCTTTGCTATAAGAAAGAGGCTTGTGCCTTCCAAGTAGCATAAAACAACAAGAACAAACTAGAAGAAAAAGATGAAAAGACTGAGAGAAGAAAACTTACAAAAAGTTTAGTTCCGTCAACTTAGACTGGTTCGTGATTTATGAGACATCTGGACTGACTTTCGTTTAATGGAGAAACTCATTGTTGAATCGGTCAAAACATTCTGAAAAATAGAAATGAACTTGAAGAAAACATTACATATTTCTTCCAAAAAGAACAATCATTAAACTTTTTCATTTAACAAATTTAAAAGGTCTCATTGAATTGAAATTTGTGCTGGTAGATTTTTAGATCCATATCAGAAGTATACAATTACAGTTTTTGATTTAAAAGAAATATATTCCAAACTATATAAATCATCAACACTTGTTTCTGATAAGGAGGACTCTTGAAACTATTCAAAACACGAACGAAATAACATCAAAATCTTTCAGGGCAAAACCTCGATTGCATAAATCAAACAGAGTACAGTATTTTGCTTATCTCTCTATCTGGGCATAAAAACAGGCATAAATTACTACAGTAAATAAGAAACCAATCTTAAATGTGTAAATGGAAGAAAAAATTGGATTCATTTGTTTCAAGGTCACGTAGAACTCCCCTCCCCAATGTTATAGAAATAAATGTAAACTTCTGAACAAAAGTCAGCCAAGTATTGACAGAGTATTCACATGACTTTCACTCCAGAGTTTTATTTATTTATTTTAATTTATTTATTTATTTATTTATTTATTTATTTTGCCTTGAAAAAAAGATTTTCTCATAACTCTAATACACATGTGTTATTTGTGTATTTAATCTAATGTTAATTTTTTTTTTTAATTTATTATTTCTTTGCAAAACAAGAATGATAGTGGATTCATTTATAGAAGTTATTAGGAAGGATTATATTCATATTAGAATACTTTTCATATTCTTCAGGAGTACTCCTTTTTGTAAAGACATAAAAACCATTTTTATCTCTCATTTAAAATAACTTTCAACTACTATTGAAAAGTAACAGGGTTGAACAAAAACTTGAAATGATGAAATGAGTAAAATTACATTAAACGTCTTTAAAATTAATTTTCTCATTATGCAATAGTAATGCACCAAATACAGAGAAAAATAGAAGAACATCTAAGATTTAAAAAAAAAAATCTTCATCAGGAGAATTAGAGCACAGGCTTTAAATTTAAAAAAGGGGTGATTTCTGTGCATAACTAGAATAATGGATACTGAATAGGCTGATGGGCTGATAAATGGGGTATGGCTGTTAATGTTGGGAAATGTCAAGTGCTACATTTAGGGCATGGAAATAAATGTACAAATTATTATTTGCAAGGTTCAGTCATTAGTCAGGCAGACAAAGTTACTGATCTGTGGGTCTTAATAAGTCAGGATTTAAAGTTTAGCCAACAGTGCAGCATTGCTAGTAACAGAGCCAATAAGATGCTTGGGTTTATCAATAGATCTATTTCAAACAAATCTAAAGAAGTTCTTCTGCCCTTATATAGAAGTTTGGTAAGACCTCATTTGGAGTATGCTGTTCAGTTTTGGTCTCTTATCTTAAGAAAGATATTAATGTATTGGAAAGGGTTCAAAGGCAGGCTACAAGGCTAATAAATGGACTTTCCCATTTAGATTATGATTCCAGGCTTAGAAGGCTAAAAATGTACAGTCTTGAGCAAAGAAGAGACCGAGGGGACATGATTCAGGTATTTAAATTTATTAAAATGAAAGATGTTACGGAGCTGAAGTTTAGCACTGAAAACAGGACAAGGGGTCATTGTTTTAAGCTATTTAAATCTCAGGCTAACATGGATATTAGGAAAAATTATTATTTTAGCAGGGTGGTGGAACCTTGGAACAGCTTACCGGAAGAGGTGGTAATGAGCAAGGGAGTAGATAGTTTTAAGAGGGCCATTGATCTTCACTAGGGATTGTAAATTGACCAGGACCAGTCTATCTGGGCCCAGAGCCTGTTGCTGGTCGTCACTTTTGTAATTGTATTTGAAAATGGCCAGCTGTGTTACAAAGGATGCAAAAGTGGTGGTGAAAAGTGATAATAAATAATGCATCTTGACTGAACATACGGTTCCTAACAGGGCATCAAAGGGCCTTGGTCCAAAATACTGACAAGAGAGTCCTCTGCTTAACACAACTTAGAACTCTCTTCTCTGGACTCTGTTTGGCTATTTCCATGAGGCAGGGCTAAAAAAACAAAACTTTTCCATCGCAGAGATGTGAGCTTCTGTATGGAAAGTCACAAACAACCTTAAAAAATTACTAAAGGGATAATTGTAATATAATTCTTATTAACGCATCATATAGTCTTTAATGCAACCTTGGACCACACTCTTATTGCCACGCTACGATAGGGATTTTGAGATTCTTTACTTCCCACCATCCCTTTCTTGGTAGCATTGATTGTGAGCACTGGATGCAATTCTATAAACAACTTTTCATCTTATACTTCACCTTTTCTCCGGGCTGAAACCAAGCTTGTCATTCGGGCTAGCCCATCAAGGAGGGTCAATTGCCCCCGCATGATTTTAGAAACATAATGTATATAAATATTTGCGTAGGTTATTTGCTGTTTCTTTTTTGCAGTAAGCAATGAGTATGGTTGAATTACTACAAAATAATAATTTTCTAATTGATAGTTTCGAGTTTGATTTGAATATGAACCAGTATCTACTCAGTTCCAGTATAACTTATAAAGCTACACATTAAAAAGCTTTTGATGGTTTAAAAAAAATACGACTATTAAAAATACTTAGGGGGTATGTACAGTATTATTTAGTATACAGAAAAATAAAAGTAAATTAACAAAATGCTTATGTGAGTCAAAAGAAAGGAAAGTGCTAAGAGAGGTGTGTGATCTTACCACATGAAGTGCCCTGTTCTTTTTTTTTAATCTGGGGGAAATACTAATAAATATTAAATTTATGACATTAGTTGTACTAAAACTGCATTTTAAGTGCTGTATATGTTCATGCAGGGGATGAAATCAGGGTGGGTTGGTGGGATTCCTGCCGAGATTTCTGAGATTTCTCAGATTCCCTCTGTGAAAATGGAGGCAGAAGACTCTCGTATGAGGATGATTAATCAAAGAAGGGATTGTCAAGAATTCGAAAAAGAAAGACATAAAGGACAAACTTTAGAGCATGTAATAGAACAATACGGATAGGAAAAAAATAGCATTCACTGATCTCTTTCATAAAACAAACTGTGACCCTCATGCATAAATCTTGGAAATCTTCAAAAATATCATGATATTTTCGAAAATATCGAGACTATACGAATTTTGATATACATTGGATATTTTGATAAATATCTGATATTTTCAATCAGTACAACTCAAGTCCTCAAAATAATAAATTCAACCTCAAATCACTCTTTATTTTCCTACATTTTTATTAATTTTAATGGAGTTAGTTTACACAGTTGCATGATATAAAAACAAAAAATGCATTAGTCGGTGCACAATCATAAGACATTTTTTTTTCTTTCTGACCAAAGTTGAATGTTTAATTAGGCACTTTAATATGAAATAAACTTGTTATATTGCTAATATTTTTATGAATATGAAATAAAAAGGAATGTTATATTACTTTGTTATATTAATGATGAATTAATACACATCATAAAAATATACCACATAACTTTTTGGTTATTTTTAATAACAAATGAACAATAGGACTATGAATAATATGATTTTTATATTAAAAATACCGTGGTTAAAAAATAAATATTGAAAATATCAAAATATCATATTTCCAAAATAAATATCGGATATATATCATGATATATATCGACTGATACGTATCGGCGAACCTTGTTGGAGAGAGAATGTGTTTGTTCTCTCCATTTCTGAATTAAAATTTTAACATAGTTTTCATTTAACTTCAATTTATTTATTTATTTATCTACATTAAGATGATCCTGTTTAAGGCAGAAAATATTACATGCTTGAATTAATAAGTAATTAGAAAAATTAAGAAGAAACACTTAAATAAAAATTTTCTTTCTTTTTTTTCTCTCTATATATTCTTCAATCATGGGTCAGGGTCATGTTATCATGAACCCAAAAAGAGAATATTTGATATAATTCAAAGTTCAAATTTAATATAGTTCGATCCCCTAGGTTCGGAAAATCTGGACTGAGTGAAAACTAGGGTTTTTCAACCCTAATCCCACATGATATTTAGCGGAATTAATCTCGCAAACATTTCCCCTGCAATGATTTTCCATCTATTGCAGTTTATAAAATGAATATTTCCATTAGCATCATCTGAAATTAGAATAGTCTCCCTTGTATATCTGTAAGATGAGTAGGAAAAACTTAGTGTCTCATATGATGACAGGGGATTTGCCATTTAAGATCAAAATTTAAATGATCTACGGTATAGATCATTTACATTTTTATGAGAATAAATTGGTAAATGAACTACATTTTGAGCGTAAATAAACTACATTTTAACGAGCTTGGTCAACTAGCAGTGACGTGTCTAACGGTAAGCAGACTACACGGTCGCTTTGGCCTCATGATGACGCATTGCCCCGAAATTGGGCTTGAATCTAAAACAAGAGTACGATGGTTTTAGGAACTACTAAATGTAACTAAACAAACAAGATTTTCTTCTGGTTTAGGAGGCCCCCAAATTTGTTTCCCCACTATTTTGAATTACGATGACATTGGGCTTGAAATTCGGCTAGAATCTAAAGCTCAAATATGTTGGTTTTAGATTTTACCAACTGAAACTAAACAAACAAGTTTTTTTTGCAGCAGCGGATTGATTTAAAAATCAATGTTTAAAGGATATGTACAGAAATAGATTGGTATTAGCACTTGGAAAGATAAATTTGATCATTTTATTATGCTTCTTCAAGAAAAAGAGGATACCTTAAAAACAACATCAGAAAATCCAGACACATTAGGTCTCTTTGGTTATCACATTTATCAAGCAGCTAAAGGAATATCTTGTACATTTCCGAATATGGAAACATCGTTGTAAACTTTTTTAACAGTTCCATCAACAAATGCATCTAGCGAACAATTTTTTTCAGTTTTGAAAAAAGTAAAAAATTATTTATGAAATAAAATGGGAGAAGAGAGACTGAATAGCTTAAGCTATTTTATACGTAGAGCAAGAGATGTTAAACCACATCAACACTAAAAAAAATAGTTCATGATTTTGCTATCAATAAAACACTACGAAAATCCATATAATAAGGTACTCAAATAAAATTGGTTGTGCAACGATATTGTTTTTAATTTTTGTTAAAATTTTATTTGAAATTCCATTTTTTACAAAAGTTTGGAGGCTCTAAAATCTTTTTCGCTTAGGGGCCCCATTTCACTTGATCCGTCCCTGTCTACTGAAACATTTTTTGCAATTTGTTCTAGAGCTCTTTGCAGAAGTTAAGTTACTAAATTCACACAATTCAGTGCTCACTGGAAGTAGAGCTTTTAGAAAATGACAAAGGAAGACGAAGCTAACAAGGATACCAAAACCAATGACACACAACCAAAAATTTTCATTGAAAATATCAAGCCATTTCTTGACAATAGCAAATGATATTTTTAATTTGTTGGTGAAGCAGGGGTGCCCCCCCCCCCCCCCCAAGCTCAATGACGCAAATTCCACCCTAAAATTTTTCAACCCTCATTCTATTTTTTTTATTTTCCAGCTCTCTTTTTTATTTTATTTATTTTTAATATGTTTTATTTATTATTTTAAAAACTTTTTATTTATTTGTTTATTTTTAATTATTGTTATCATTACTATTATTTTATTAGAAAAGTTCTGTGCTACGCCAGTGATACACACACACAAACTAAATAAATAAATGAAATAAAATATAAACAGAATAAAATAAAATTAATTAATTAAAAATAAATCAATAAATTAAATAAAAAAATTAAAAATCCCCCCCCCCCAAAAAAAAAAAAATTTTTTTTGATGGGGGCACTCACTCCTGTAGTGAAGGAAGATTCTGTCGTGGAATAGAAGGGAGTGAATATGGACGCGTTAATGCCCCATAAAGAACTACAGAAAAGTATAATTATCAACTGCCTAAAGCTACCCTTACCTTTTAGAAACAAGGTCATGTTTTCTTCATGCATGTTGTACATACAGTGGCTCCCAAAAGTGTTCGTACACCTACGACTTTCAATAAAATAGGACCCTATCCATTCCCATTGGTTAGAATTAATATTTCAGAATAGGTATTTAATTATAAGAGCTATGATCTATTTTCAACAAAACTGCATGAATTTTTTTTTTTTTAAATATTAAAACTTATTTTTAAAAATCAAAAACCAAAAAGTGCCGGAAATTTTATCTCATAAAAGTCTTCGTACACTTTTAAAAATGTCTATATATTATTGAAAAATCTAACTTTTTATTAAGGTATTATTTAGTAGAATATCATGCAGTATCCACAACACCTTTTAAATGGCAGGGAATATATTTCATTCTTTTTTTTTTTTTTGTGTAATTTCTGACTAAGTGTTCAACAACACTTCAAGTCTTACTGTTTCTTGCTGTATTTTCGTAATCTAGCCTCTAGATATCTTTAAATATGTTACATTAAGTTCGAATCTGGAGATTGAAGGGGTATTTTCTAAACTTTAGGACAATTTTTGAGGCACTAGACGCAAAATGTTGAAAACCGTGTGCTTCTTATCTTTATCTTGATAAAAAACAAAGTTGTTTCCGATAACCAAATTTTTGGCTAAGAGTCTAAAATTGGTTTTTAAAATACTTAAATGAACAGCATGATTCATTATTTCATCAAAAAATTCCAAACTACCAAGCCCTGTGCTCATAGGCGGATTTAAGACTGAGTTCCTGGGGGGGCAGGATTTTTTTTTTTTTTTTTTTGGAGAAACATTTTTAATTGCCCTCCCCCCTCCCATGTTTTTGTCTGTTTTCTGTGATGCGTGAGGCCATTCTTTACTTTTTTATGTGCCGTTTTCATTACTGTGTGTAATCATGCTGTCATTTTTAAATTGACCTTAAAAGAGAGGGGGCTGTTATGAAAAGAGTAACGCAGTGCTCCCTTTTAAGTGGGATATAGAATATCTCCAGTTTTAGGGGACCCTGGGGTTACTCCCCCGGAGGAAATGATCTAAAATAGATATAAAGTTCTGCATTTTGAAGTCTTATAAAGGTTAATTGGAAATAATAGGCAAATAATTTTTTTTTTAAGTTTTACGCTTTAAAAGTGCTTTGTGATGCAAGTTAATACTTTAAAAGAAATGGTGCACAGATTTAGAGAATAGGTATCAAGAGAGTAACATACTACCCATTTGAACAATTCTTAATTTATACATTTGATAAGAAATAAAATTGAAGCACACTTTGCTTAGGAGTTTCAAAGACTTGTCTAATTATTTTCAAGGTTTGGTTGGTTAGATTGGGTTTTTGGTTTAAGAGCCCTTGTAGGCTATACTGCGCCAATTCTTTTCAGGGATTTTAGAACCTATCAATAATTTGCACTTTCCAGCCTCTGAAATTGTGTAGTAGATTATACACTTGTACAGTATTGTTCAAACTTTGTAAGAAACGGCTATTTTAAGTTTAAAAGAAAAAATAAACTTTAATTTCTTATTCAAAAAAGAAAAAATCATGATTTTTTTTTGTTATAAGATTTCGGAAGATAAGTTGTTACTATATAAACTCCTCCCAAAACTGGGGAGCATTGTCCCCTTTGCCCCCTCCCCCCTATAAATCCACTCATGCTCTTCTGTACTGTTCAAAAACGAAAAAATAATTTTTTTTTTTTTTTAAATTTTTGGAAGATGTGTTGTTACTACATAAAGTCCTCCCAAAACTGGGGGTGCATTGCCCCCCTCTGACCCCCCATAAATCCGCCCATGCCTGTGCTGATATGCACCCTCACACAAGATCACATTCACGGTCCTGATTAACTGGTCCAACTTAAGATAAATAAATACCTTTGTGCTGAACAGTAAAGTAAGAAAAACATCGTTAAAAAAAAGAAAAAAAAAGCACAATGGCAAATTTGTGCTTTTTTTTAACGTTGTTTTTCTTTATGGTCTAACTTAGTTCTTTACATTAAGTTCCTAATTTTTTCTTCTATTCACAATTATACAAATATTTAACCAAAAATGTTGAATTCATTTTTATCTGTAAGTAAGACGTAATTCCAAAATGTTTTGAGCTCTTTTATCATTGATTCTGTGACGAAAAGCGTAAGTTTTCTGTTTTTTCACACGGCCAAGAAAATTTTTGCGTGAAGAGGTCCCATTTAATCCAGTTAACCAAAGAACTTGGTGAACTATTTTAGGTGAAAATTAAATGCAAAATTATCAATGAACTCTGCAGAAATTTTTACAGAACTACAATGTGTATTTCTCATAATATTTTTAACTGTAAATCTCCGATCACGTTTTGTCAACTTTGCCGGTTGACCTTTTCTTATCTTGTTTTCTTCTCGATTCTTTTCTTAAAAGCACTTTATCAAGCACTTTACTATAGAATGGAATAAATTAACTAATTTAGAGACATTTCAAACCAATTTACCGCTACTGTGAGGAAAAAATTCTTATTTCAAATGCTGTTTGTGGTTTTTTTGCAAATACCAACCATTTTAGAGTAAAAAGCACAATATTGAGGAATAAATAAACAAAAATGTAAAGCCAAATGACTTTTAAGGGTCAACAATGCAAAAATAATTAAAAAAATGACATATGATAATTTTAATCATGATGAATTTATTTGAAAATATTTGAGTGTTTGATGACTTGTGGCGCATTATTTCTATGTCTCTTTGTTTTTTGACCCATTCTAAAAAGAAGATCCGTCAATATTTTGACAAAACTACAGGGTTTTATTTAGAAAGGCATAGGAATGATGTGAAAAAATACTGGACTTGATATTTGAATTCAGTTTCGCGTTATTTTGGTTTTACACAAAAATTTCAAAGTGTACGAACACTTTTGGGAGCCACTGTATGTAGGGAAGAGTGTTGTACCTTGGGACCCTGCTCATTTCTAAGATTCTATTTTTTGCAGCTTTGTTTTTTGTAATCTCTAAATAGTAACCTTCACCAGGATTAAATGGTTCCATAGAAACAAACAGGATTGAAAGAGTTTTATGGATAACTAGCAGTACCGGCACAGCGATGCCCGTGCTAAAATGTAATGGAAGTCCGTTGAATTTAAAAAATTGACGCCCCCTCTGATGCGACATGATCATTTTTCTTTGTATAAAATGCATACACACTTTTTCAAAAAAAAAAAAAACTATTAAAAGTTTCTTTGGAATGTAAAACTTTTTGTCAAATTATTAGATTAGATTCACCGTTCCTTTAAAACTCTATTTAGCGAGTGAAGCAGTTTTTACTGCAATGGCAAGTGCTCAACTCTCTTTTCGACAAATTAAAATTAACAAAGAGCTATCTTCAATGAAGCATGTGTGCAAAATGCTTAGATCCAATTGCTATTGTAAGGCATTCAAAACTTAAATTTCAAAAATTGTAATTGTTCTGAAGTAATTAATGTTTTAGCAAGCACAAATCATCAGTAATCATGTCTGTATGTATAAGTTTTCTTACTTCACAAAATATAAACAATCCCAAATAGTCTCTTGCACCCAGGTCCCTAAATATAGAGTAGTTCGGTCCTGAGTATATAGCTCGCACAAAAGATGAAATTTTACAATTTTGGGCTACTTCAACTAATTTTCAAGCTATGAGTTGTGATAAATGCCTTTAATTATAGTAATTTAGAGTTCACTTAATGTAGCACGTAAATGTAAAATATATAACACAATTAAAAGATTAACCACTAATTGGTAAAGGTCATTTAAAATGCAGTGAATTTATGAATAATGTTTGCTAAAATTAAAAACAGATTAGACATAATTATTCAATTGAAAATTAAATGTAAAATAATAATAAAATAAAGCTATTGTAACATATTTTAGTAAAAAATATGCGAGATGTAAGAAGTAACATTATTTGCAATCAGATTAGAAATCTTTGAAAACAAACATTTTGCTTGAATCTCATGAGCTTATGTATTGGTATTATTTTCTTCGTACATATTTCAAAACAGAACTTGTACGATTCAACAAACCGACAGCGTTGTAATGGCAAACGATTTCAAACTGCTTGATCAAGCATATAAGCAATCACACATGATGCGCAAAGCAGCACATTATATCAAAACCAGTCAACAAACACAAAATCACGTACACATTTTGAACAGGGAAAGCACCGATATAATCCACAAACTGCACTCTACCGCTCGGCTCGACATGACACCGTCTTTCCAAAAGGGCTAGATTTCAATATTCGAACGTGATCACACACAAAGAACATGCAGCGCATCATCTTTCGTAGCATACGCGCGCGCATAAAACACATTCACAATGAAGCGCAGCCTATCACTGCTCACCATCTGCCTCAGTCCCTGCTCGTTTCTGTGTTGCTGTCGACTTCCTCTCTGACAGTCAGTCGGAGAGCTTTGCTGTCGCCGAAATAACAGACACAAACAGTCAGCTGAGAGCGTAGGGTTGCCGTATGGAAAATGGTTTCGCTTCGCCATGCGAAGTTGGCGAGGATGGAATTTTTCCTGGGCGTCACCTGTTATTTTGTTTTGGTGATGCATTTAGGCTGACGGGTATGCAATTCTTGTTTGGCATCAAAATAACAGTTTGAAGAGGAAAATAATTTTTGTTACATACCGTACAAACCAGTCAGAGATTAATTAAGCAAAAGGGAGTAAAAGCGCAGATTGCGCCATTAAAATTTGGGGGGAGGGGTTTTTCTCTTTTTGGGGGGACTCCCAATTTGGGGTATTTGGGAGGTGTACCCTTTCTCTTAAGGGGGGGGGGACAAACCTGAACTATGGAGTTGCCCACAAACGATGTCCCGCTTAGAGCAGAACCGTATTTTAAATTTTTCCGGGGAAGGGGGGCAAAAGGTTTGTGTTCAATGTATTTTTAAATGGAAAAAGAACAAATACGTGCAAAAATGGCTAATTTTTTCCCGTTTGTAAAATTCAGCGAGCGGGAGGGAGGACAATTGATCCCACCTGATCGTCCAGGTGACGGCCTGGCTTAGAGTGGGAGGGGCATAGGCGGATTTAGAACTGAGTTCCTGGGGGGGGGCAGCATTTTTTTTCTTTTTTTTAGCATTATCAGTTGTATTGATTACAACCTGGCTGGATTTAGATTTAGCGTGCCCCTAAGCTTTTTCAGGGTTTTGGTCTCTTTAGTAGTCTGGTCAACTTTTCTATCGTTGACAAAAAAAAGGGCCATTTTTTAAAGCCCCCCCCCCCTCCCCATCCATTATACATAGGGTCTAAGGTGTAAAATGGAGTCCCTTTAAAGTAGGGGATAGAATATCTCCAATTTTAGGGGGTCTGGGGGTTTCTCCCCCGGAGGAATTTTTGTAAAATAGATATAAAATTCTGCATTTTGAAGCCTTAGAAGGGGTAATTGGAACTACTAAAATCTCGGAGACAAATAGCAAAACACTCTTTTGCAAATTATGTTAATACACAGTAAAAATTGTTTTCGGGTTGACAAATCAATTACAGCAGTTTTCAGAGAGAAAAAGCGAGAAAGAATAGAAGATTATGCATTGTTATTTGCTTACTTTGGCTGTCGGTTCAATTCAATCAGTTTTTAATCATGCCTCCAACCCACCGACAAATACAACAAAAAATTAAATACAAAATGATGAATAGTAAAAAAATGCTTTAAAAGAAATGGTGTATAGATTTAGAAAATAGGCCCATTTGGACAATTCATAATTTATACACTTGGGGACTCATAGTTCGAAAAATTCGCCAGAGACCCGTATGCTTGTTTCGTTCCGCTCCGGCCAAACGGCCCCTTTACGCCACGCCACTGGGACCGGGTACAATCATTCGAGGTATCACCGGTGAATTAAATAGAAAATAGTGGAGAAGCCAGAAACATGCCAAAAATGAGAAACAATAAAATTATCTCCTATGAAAGATAAAAGGTTACTTTCTATTTCAGAGGTACTGCACCTGTTGAACATTCCAGGGGGGAGGGGGGCTGTAGTTCGGTCCTCCCGGAAGAGTCGCCGCTTATGCTCCCCCCTCACCTTTGCACATACCATCTCCTACTTCGACTGGTATGTGGATTTTTTTTTTTTTAATCGTACGACTCCATTTGTCTTGCGTGACTGCATCCATAAGATAAATTAAATTACGAAAAATTTCACAAAAATTGAAGATGATCTCAGATTAAATTTTCCTCAGCTCCGGTTACATATTTAGTCAGGTGCAGCTTATTTAAATTAAAACAGTCTGAAAAAAAAGCAGTTTATTCTTTAGAAATATTTTATTTCGCTGACCTTTTGAGTTGAAAAAACGGTGATTGCAAAATTTAAATTTTTCGTTTCATATTATTCCCGCTGTCGAAAAAGAAAATTTTCTTATCAATAAAATGATGCTGGTTAGAATTAAAGGGAATATTATACCAAAGATTAATGGGATATTTTCGCATATCATTTTATTTTTCCTCACGATTCTCGGATATCAATTTATCTCGAAACTTACGCGCTTTTAGATTGAAACGGCGCGGAATAACCAAGACGAAATAGGTTTCCTAAGACGGGGGGCAGAAAATAATTTTAATAGTATTTTCTGTATCTTTATTTATTAAGGCTCAGAGTCAACTATTGTATTTTTATAGTTTTTCCATTTCTTTACCTGTACATTTTCAGATTATTACTGTTGTGAGTGCTTCCCCAAGTTATTGCCCCAATCGCTTATTCTGATGCTGCGGAGAAAAGCAGAACCGGAACTAAAATGTTTAACTATTCCTTCCTTACACTGCTGTATTTTTATTTTTGTTTATTTTTGCTTTTGATTTTTTTGATAAACTTCTGATACAGAATTTGTGGCAAATAGGGAGTGGTCGAAAAAGGAATAAGCAATGTAAATTGTGAGGCAACAGGGATGTTAATGATATGAATCAGGCTTAAGATCCGGGAAAATTAATGCTACAAGGTGCACATTTACAATAAAAATTAAATAAATATTTGGAGTTGGAATTCACAGTAGTTCGGCTCTAATAAGTTGATCCGCTAATTATTAAATCAAACGATTTCATTTGTTGAAATAGTGGTGGGAAAGTCGGATTGTATTGCGTTAATGATTATTGGCGAAGTGCCAATCTGAGAATTTCTCCTCTTATTACTATCCAAGCGTAAATAAGCTCGTCCGAGGTCATGCATCAAGTTACCAGAGTCACAATATACGCAATGTGATGTAGATTTTTTACAACTATTATTTTTTCACTATTTTAGTCATTCATTTATTTTTTCTCGTATTTAATTGATAAATGTGTTTATCGTTTCATTATCTATTCCTTTATTCATTCATTATTTTATTTCCACATTTGTCTGACTAAAAATATTTTTAATAATCTAATCGAAAATATTTCAAAGGAAAAACATTTCATTTTTCACTTCGCCCCATAAAAAAAATGAAAATTTTCCACTTTTTTTTTTTTTTTTTTTTTTTGAAGGTACAACTTTAATGCGAAAAATAAAAAATGATGATTCAATGAAAGTTACAATACGTTGTTCTTTCTTCGTGCACTGTACTTTTTTAAACAAATTTCCAGTTTCCTTAGTTTGGAAAAAGTAAGTTTGCCTCACGTGTCCCGTCCTTTTTTTTTAAACAATATTTTGTGTGTTTAAGATTTCGATGTTTTAATGTTCTGAACAAAAAAAAAAAAAAAAAGAAAGAAAGAAAGAAAGAAATTATAAACTGCTTGAATTCGAATAATTTCTTAGACAAACAAGAACTTAAGGTTCATATATGTCCCAAATTGGTCCTTAAAGAATAAAAAAAATTTTTAATCAATTTCGATTAACTTTCTTTCAAAACTGATTATCGCTTTTGACAACTATTGTACTTTTCGTTATCAAAGCACCTATTTTGAAAAGAGAAAAAAGTTTAAAAACGGAATTTTTGCAAATGTTTGTCATAAAAAAAATAATAAAAAAAAAACTCCCCTCACCATCGAACATAAGGTTGTAAGATATCCTGATAGCACAAAAAAGAAACTGAGAGTGGATAGAAAGGAAGAAGGAAAAATAAATCTGGAGAAGGAAAAAAAAACTAACAATGCGAAAATAATCCATTCCCATTCGCGACTTGTTGCCTAATAAATAAGAATAAATAAAAGTCAACATAGCATCCATTGACCTTGTGTGCGCTTTTAGTGGGACTGACGTAATGAACGCGCGAAAAAAGGGCGGTCACGTGGACACGCGACCACGGATTGGTTAGGAAGAAAAAAGCTGGCTGCGAAATCAGGCTGCGCTGTTGTAATGGGGGGAAAGACGTATTTACGACTGGAATGAAGTTGGGTTATTGTAATTTCTACCGCTGTTGGAGGAAGTTGAAACGCAAATAGGTTATGTTGATATGAATGATGAGATCAAAAAATTTCACAACAAATACCGAAGAGTTGATAACACAACAAACGTTCCAATTTGCAAAACAACAAAAAGGAGAGGGATCAGCAGGCACTTCTACAGCTCCCTCGCCCAAGATTTTATTACTCTGCATGCAGCCCCGTCTCCTACTTAGGCATTTAACAAACACCCCCTCAATCCTGCAAATTTTATTCGGGTTTTGATTAAATGCAACCCCTCTACAATTTCATCATGGTACGGAGGAAGGGTCGCCAGTGCCCTGCATCCATGGTAACTGCTTGCGATCGACCCTAGGACTTTTGATCTGATGGAATTCAAGAGCAGTACTCTGCATGTACTGGTTGGGCATTAGAGGCGGCGTCGGGTTCTGAACCCAAACCCTCGATTCTGAGTTCAGCGCCCTATCCACTAGGCAAATCACAGCACTTCAAATAGCGAAAATTAGCATTCGAATCATTTTGTTTTGAACCGAACTAATTATACTTTCCACAATGTGGAGCGTGTTTAAAAAGTAATGCTTGGAACTGCATCAGAACCTTCAGGATTTGGAAATAAAAATTATTCTGCCAAGCAGTGGCGTACGTTGTACTTAGACTTAGTGCGCTCCGATTTCCCTCCACATCCTCCTCCTCTGCTCCCGCAACATTTATAAGTACGCCCTATCTTAATTTTAGATTTACCACAAAAAAAAAAAAAAAAAGAAAGAAAAGAAAAGAAACAGAGGAACAGAATGGTGAAGATGTATCGGATACTTACAACCAACTCATTTTATTTTAAGACAATAAAAATCGTAATTGCAATAAAGAGGAGGGATTTAAGAAGCAAATTAGAGGTTCTATAAAAGAGCATGCTCGAGCATACAATTTAGAGCTGGTTAAGATTTTAAATAGTTTTTGAAATTTAGAGCATTTGTATAGTTCTAGTAGATAAAAAAATTCTTCAGTGGAGAAATCTGAGCCATAGCCCCTGCGCCAAATTGAAATCTGCGCAAGTGCGACACAATCTTCCCATTTCATTCTGGTGGACAAGGGAAAATTGAATAAGTTTTTGCTTTCTAAGAAAGATTTGCTTAATGTGATCGCGTGTTGATAAATTTTAAACGCGCAAGGAGGGAGCATCGAGAGAAGCAAAAATTCGGGCAGGGTACAGCGTCCTCCTAAAAATACCTGACGGAAACACTAAATGCAAGCACACAGTAAAGGGGAGGGGTGGGGTGTGAGAGTTAATTATGCATGTGAGGTATTTGTAGAGATTTCATTCTGAAAAGTCTAGAAATAGCATTGTTTTAGGAGAAAATATGTATTTAACTTTTAAAATATTTTCATTGTAACCCATAAAGCTATTTTGTTTGGATCGCACTCCCTGAAATTTGCCACTCGGTGTACTCACACATGGGCTGATTACGTAACAGCCAAGGGCGGTGGGGCTCTAGCAGGTACAATTATTATTATTATTATTATTATTATTATTATTATTATTATTCAACCACACTAAAAAGTGAAATAACCTCAAAACGTGTTGTCCAAAAAATTGAGCCATTTAGACATTTTTAAGGGTTATTTTTTAAAATTCTTGATTTTTTTATATTTTTTTAACTGCCATTTGTGTGCTTTTAAAAAGTAAAGAAAATCGGTCATCAAAATATTAGAAATGACCACCAGTTTTTTTTTTTTTTTTTTTTTTTTTTTGAGCAATCACGATTGCTTATTGTTCTCATTTGACCGTCGTTGATGTTCCGTGCCTTTTTCAACCACCACCGTCACCTGCAGGCGCGGCTCCGTCCTCCGGTAGCCGCTCCTGGTCGGTGGCGTCCATGTCCTAGACACACACACGCTCATACACATACGCACTCACACACATACACACACGCGAACGTACATACACAGAGGTCTACACACACACAAAAGCCTACACATACACAACTAATACACACGTCTCCGTTCAACAGGAGAGTAGACATGGAGGTACAGGAGCCGTGTCTAGAAACAAGTGAGTAGAGTAGTAACCAATGAGTAGGGTCTTGTCGCAACTCGTGATTGCGAAAAACATAATTTGAATTCAAAATTTCAGAACTCAAATTAATTTTTCTTAATTTTTTCTTCTTCTTTTTAAATCTGAGCATACACGATAATCGTTAAACGAAAACAAAAGTCTTAAAATTCCACCCTAGCACAGGGCCGTATCCAGAGGGGGGCCTGACGGGCCCGCCCCCCCCCCCGAAACCCGAAATGTTTTGTACCGTAAAACAGAAGAAGTTTTTTTTTTTTTTTTTTTAATTCCTAATGTCAGAAAAGGAGAATAACGAAGTTTTTTTTATTCTTAATTTTGCTACTATTCAAGATTTATAATATTTTGAAGAAATACAGAAAAAGCAATTCTATTTCTCATTAGACGCAAGGCACACTTGAAATTTAGACCTTTAATTAGGACTTCCTGCTCTCTTTCCCAATTCAATTCAGGGCACTCCAGGGTCAAGGCAGGCCCTTTGTCAGTTTTGGTAAAGTCTGGTTCGAGCACTTCCTCCTCCAGGGGCGTGCACAGAAATTTTGGGGCTGTTACAAATACCTTTTTTGGGCCCCCTCCATATTATTCACCTATATTTTGAACCCTAGGTTTAAAGATATTGGCCCCCATTTAAGCTCGGGCCCGGACTAACAGGTGTCCCTTCTCCCCTCTATACACGACCCTGCCCTCCTCCCCCTAAAACTCTTATAAAACTTACACTGTACTGATTTCGAGCCGGGGACTCCCCAAAGTCTGGGCCCTTAGTTTCCAACTAGGCGAGTATCTTGTTACCAAGATGTGCCAAATTCAGCTCCTTGATACATCCTGCGTAAAAAATGCAAAAATCACGATTCTCGCGTTTTTGTAGCATAATTTTCAAGATCATTTTTGTTACTGATATGTTTCATGTCTTGCATTTATTTAATGCCGAATTCAGTATCATGGAAGTTCTTTTGTTATTGCTTGTTTTTTTTTTTTTTTTTCTTACTTCTACGGCATACTGTTAATACCTTAAGTATGAGAAAAAAAATAACACTTACTGTACTCTTTTTCATTTTCTGCACTACTTGTGATTGAAAAAAAAAGTTTGTTTCGAGAAATATTTCGTTGCATTTATTAAATTAAAACGGGTGTGTCTTACAAAGTTATAAATATATACATTCAAATAATTTCAACTGTTCAAGAGTCTGAAAATTATTTAAGTTTTTGAAATTCCTTGAAAAATTCTTCAATTTTGTATCTCATCAAGAAAATAAAGTATGAATTGTCCAAATGACCAGAATATTACCCTTCCGTTCTTATTTTCTGCATGTCTACACTATTTCTTTTAAACTATTTTGTACAATTTTCATACTGTATTGCAGTTAATGAAAAAAAGGGGGGGTAGGGGGAGTGATCAAAAACAAACTTCACTAAAAGTCGATATGAGCAGATGACGGGCTGCTTCTCTTTTCTCCTCTCTCGTTTTTCCTCTCTGTCCATTAATTTCCATGATTTGTAGAGCAAGCAATTTTTATTTTGTTTGATCTTGATTGGAAAAAGAATGTATAACTTTTAAAAAACTTTGTTTGCATATTTTTTTTTTTTCATATTTTCGTTGTTTCAATTACCTAATATAAGGACTGAAAATACAGATTTTTTTTTTTTTCAAAAATTTTTTGGGGGGAGAAACCCCCGGAACCACTGAAATTATGGATGTTCTACATCCGACTTAAAAGGACATCCCTCGTGTTATCCTTACCACTACAAGGTGAATAAGAAAAATAATAAGAAATTAAAATAAAATAACAGTCCAAACAGTGGAATCGTTAAAAATCGAGACAAAAAGTCCTCTATGTTAACATTTTTATGCGTTTGGTGTGTCTATATATACTATATGGTGTGTGTGTTGGGCAATGTGCTAATCCGGGCCCCTCCCGAAAAAAATTTCTGGATACGGCCTTGCCCTAGCATACCATTAATACTATTGAGGATGCACCAAGCTTTTCTTCTAATAATTCTGCAACATAATACCGAAAATACGGAATGTTTCGAAAGCAAGGGGATTTCGGAAAATTTTTAGCAATTGTTTTTTGATAAACAAATAAACTCAATACGTTTACTACAATTATGTCGCATCATTCTCCTTGATTAGCATGAAAATTAAATTTCAGCAAGAGGAGTCCCCAAATTACAGTTCATATATATATATATATATATATATGTAATATGAAAAATCCTTTGCTAGGCCTTTTCCATATTAAGTTCTGTTCACTTATATGTCAGAGCGTATGAGTCACAGACATTATTTATTACACACTTAAATGCTTCTCATACCATATATGGCTATGTTCTGGGCTAAGATGAGATTCCCCTTAAAGTACCTACCAGACACTTTTTTTTTTTTTTTTTCTTTTCGGAAACATTTTTTGAAAGTTATTCACCATTTGCCATTTATTACGGTAACCGAATGCTGATGCATCGGATTTTTATATTGCCGCAACCAAATGCTGCGGACGAAACAATATCAGTCAGAATCATTCTCTCCTTCCCTAAATTGTTTATCCTTATTCGGGGACTCTAGTAATGGTTCAACCGTCGAGGTATTTGGTTTATTTATGCAGGTTTGTCCCCAATGATATGCGTTAATAATTCCTCGTCGTGCGCAGAATTTACAAGGATTAGGAGGTAGCTCCAGTGTATAATGTGTTGTTTGTTTTTTACGGGCGTTCTTTTCCTCGTTTTGGTTTAAAACACGACGTTTGTCCTGTGGTTGACTAAAATTATTTCGTGGAAAATTATTTCTACTTTGGTAAGCGTAATTAGGGTTTTGCCGAACATTGTTTCGCATTTGGTTTCGCGGTATCCAGTTTTGATAAAATTGGGTAGGTCCCCTATAAGCACTTGGTTGTTGTGTCTTGGTCTTCAATTCATTTTTTGACATTTCATGTGGTACCTCGTTAATTATTTTAGTGACCACTTGAAGCCATTCTGTGGGAGTTTGCGGATCTTTAATTAGCAGAAAAGGTTTAATTTGTTGCGGCAACCCAACTGAGAGTCCTTCTAGAATATGTTTGTTACTGAGATTTATTTTCCTCCCCAGTTCTACTTTTTCAGTGAAATAAGAGAATAATTCTTTGGCGTTTCCCGAGAATCTCAAGTTCTGGAAATCTGTGAAACTACTCATCGGGGTGAAATAATGTTCCTCAAAAATGTCTATTATCTCGCGAAAAGAAGTGCAACACAAACATTGATTAATATAGATTTTTAAGGCGGATCCGCGAATAAATTTCTGAAAATTTTTTAACTTCCAGCTATCGTTTAATTTATTTAGGTTCGTTTGTTGGTTAAAATGAGCTAACCAAGCTGAAAAATTTATTCCCAACTCTGGCTCAAACACAGATGCGAAATGCCAAACTGTTACTGAGAGAATACAAGAACTAAGTTTAGCCGGGATTTCTGCTTCTGAAAATGAAGCAAAACAAACAAATACGGGTAGCAATCCAGAAATCTTATACGTATAGCTAATGAAAAGGGACATTCGGGCATTCAAAAATTGCAACATTGCAACTGTGTCTCCAAATTCACCGAATTGTCAGAAAATTTTGCCAAATGAAAACATTTTTGTGAAGTCACAGTGACCTCCCAGCAAGGGCGCCCCGATGGAAGGTACCTATGACCTCCCAAAATTTCTTCATTCAACACATTTTGTCTGACGATTCGGCAAAATTTTCATCATTCGGCAGAATTTGCAGTTGTATTCTGCAAAACTATCATCATTCGGCGAAATTTAGAGCTCCATTCGGCAAAATTTTCATAATTTTGCAAAATTTGGAGTGACGTTCGGCAAATTGAGAATTTCTGCCCTCCCATAAATTTAAGTTCGAAGCGCCCCTGCTCCCGAGATCGCTTTGGTGCGACCTTGATCCCCCTATCCCCCGTACCTCCGGGCAAATCTTTCTGGAGCTTCTTCTATGTGGTTCCAATGCACCAACCAGCGATAAGTCGCCAATTTCTGACAGCCCTCTTGCACAGGAGAAACCCATCATACGAAACGAGTAGCCCAACACCTCCCCCCAGCATCTATCCTCCACTCCACCAGAGCAATCCAGACTCTCCCTCCCGGCGACAGACGATCATTTGGAAGTGGAAAAAAGAGCCGAGAGCGAATAATAAAAGGTTCGAAACGCGAGCCTGTAACATTCGAATGTAATTGAAAGAACAAAGCCATCGAAAAAGAAAGTGGAAGTTAACAAAATGTTTTTTTTTTTTTTTTCCTTTTTATCCTGCGTGGGTGGCTGAAATGATTCGAATCTTGTTCTGCGAGATTCCGGCATGGGGTCAATATAGAAAGGGGTTTCCATTTTTAGAAAGAGTTTGCGGATACTTATGAATACAAGTTCCGGCTCACACAGTCTCCAATCATTCAACATTTTTATGACGCGTGTCGGCGTCTATAACGGACTGTGTCTATTCAAGTCCTCGGATAACTTTACAGAAACCATGCACACAGTAAGGGCACCCCAAGAAGCTACAATTTTTGAGAGGGGGAAACTTCTCGGATATCCGAATAAAATTTTTTACCGTATGATAAAATACGAAAATGCACACATATCATACAAAAATAATATCTAAAGGAGAAGGAACATTAGACATCATTAAAAATATTAAAAAATCAAAAAACAGAAAAAGAACAAAATTGTTGCAATATTGTCTCTAAATTTGCCGAATCATAGGCAAAATTTATCGAACAAGGATATTTGGGAGGTCATAGGGGGTCCCATCAGTGCACCTCTGCATACAATATAAATCTTAATAAAACAACCCTCCAAGAGCGGTAGTTTCAGCCTCTCCACAAAGTATTTCTACAAAGAGCAGACTGATAATGGTTAAAAATTATCTGCAAAACATTTAAAGTGCTCCACTATGCAAGGTTAAATTTTAATATGATTCGATCTTTCCTACTAAAATTATTATTCTCACGATAGGTATGAGAAGCGTGAAGTGTGTCTTTTGAATCTCTCGTCGAGAGAATTAGTAATGGTAAATCGTAGCACAGACAAAATTTCCTCTTTCCTACGGGGGGGGGGTAAAACAATCCAGAATTTTCCCCTTAAGGAGCTTCGGTTACAACTCCCTCAAAAATATAACGTGGGGAGCTAACATTCTAGTTTATTTGTTGTGTAAAAATACATTTACTCTTTACAGGATTTGAGAACTACAGTTAGGTTAAACTACCTGACATGGCAGTATTGTGAAAGCTACGCAGATCCTAATCAGAGCATTACTACACGCTGCCAGGTTAGGTTTGCCCTAACTATAAAAACATTGGAAAGCAATTCGGGCTTTTCAAAACATGAGGTCAAATAAATAGGACGGCAGGCACTGTAAAACTTGTGAAACAAATTATCTGATTTCTTAATCTTTTGACTACGAATCCATGACAGTGAACT
The DNA here is from genome assembly GCF_026930045.1 of Uloborus diversus. NCBI lineage: Eukaryota > Metazoa > Arthropoda > Arachnida > Araneae > Uloboridae > Uloborus > Uloborus diversus. Next base: position 48,336 of record NW_026557661.1, read on the forward strand.
GAAAAAATTCAAAAATAAGTTAAATTTAATAGAATTTTTTTTATTAAACGATCTTTAGCTTGCAAAGTGTGAGTCAAAGTTAATGTCCTACCCATAGTCATCAACTATAACTATACTACAATCATAGCCAGTGTTTTGGATATACACTAGCCTCAAAAAGTTAAGGTACAACATGTTTTTCAAAGCTCACGATAAAAAAAAATAGCAGTAACAATAAAATGCATAGTTTGCATGAATGATAATAACGAACTTTAAAACCATTTATAAAAAAAAGGTTATTACCACTTTTATTTTATAGAAAAGAACATATTTTTACAAGTGAGAAAAAATATGCTAATATCGAGCTTTCGTACTTTTGTGTGTAATTTGTGTTGATTTTCTACTGTTATTGGCAGTATCGGCGACAATAGTTAATAAAGTTTATAAAATGTCTCAGAGACGTCGTTAACCCGATTCGTTATGGTGGTGGGCAATTGAATGGATGGAAATGGGATTGTTTTAGGCTGATGCTGCTAGACGTCTCAAGTGTCTCGTAGTGTTGTTCAGCGACGTTGGAATCAATACCAATCCGAAGATTCTATGTCCAGAAGACTTGTTCCAGGCTGACCACGAGCTACAACACCTGCAGAAGACCGTTTTCTAGTTCTTTCAGCCCGAAGGAGAAGAACCACTACTGAGCTGCAACTCGTTGCAGACCACTTTGTAGCATCAGGAAGAAGAATCTTTGCTACTACGGTGCGAAATCGTCTTTACAATGCAGGTCTCTATGCAAGACGATCATTTGTGTGTGTTCCCCTTAACGAAGGATCCGCTTATGCTGGGCAAGAGCACATGTTTCCTGGACCCAGCATGCAAATGGGCTTCTGTGCTCTTCACAGACGAATCCAGATTTACATTGGAGAGTAATTCCGAGCGTCTACTGATCTGGAGGGAAGAGCGCAATAGATACCATCAATCCAACACTTTTGAAAGACTTCAGTTATAGAGATGGTGGAATCATGGTTTGGGTAGAGATCTTGCTCAGTGGTCACACTGACCTGCATTTGTTCCATGGAGGAACTCTGATCTGAGATGTCGGCATGAGATTCTTGATTCATATGTCCGCCCATATGCTGGTGCTATTGGTAAGGACTTCATTCTGATGGATTATAATGCACGACATCACCGAGCTCGAATTGTTGAAGAGTATCTTGAAGATCACGGTTTGGGACGAATGGAATGGCCAGCTCGATCTCCAGATCTGAATTCGATTGAACATCTTTGGGACTATCTTGGCAGACAGGTTAATGCTTTGAATCCTCCTCCAAGGTCGTTACATGAGCTGGAACATGTCTTACTCTGTCTGGTCTTCGCTTTCTATTCCGGTGTCTGATTAATAAACAGCATTGGAAAATCGATGCCGCAAATGAATTAAAGTTGGGGAGGGGGACACATTCCTTATATGAACCCATTTTTGTACTGTGTCTCTGACATTTTACTACATAACACTGTAATGTTCTGTTTTCTTCAAGAATGGATTTTTCCGCAAAGATTGCTTTTTTTGTTATAAATCGATTTTGCAATACACTTATACAAATTTCTATGACGCATTCAATAAAAAAAAAAAAACCATTTAATGCGTATATTCTCAAAATTCTTTCTTTCTACATCCATTTATTTGCAAATTAGACGCAAAAAACGAGTTGTACCTTAAATTTTTGAGGTCCGTGTATTTGACGCCATTTTGGTAACAATCATCAACGGTTTGGCTTTCCGTGAAATTAGATTTATAATGAATTAGTTACGATAGCCTACTCGCAGTGACACAACCAGATTTTTTTCTTTTTTTCGAGACTTGATTCAAATTAATATTTGTTACATAATTATAAACGCGTTTTGGCAACATTGCATTGGAGACCAAGGACTCTGACCCTAACCTCTCTCCGTTATTCCTCTGCCTATTCAGTAAATATTATATTAAAAAAACATCAAAATACACACACATGTTCATAAATACATTCATTTATCAAAGCGGCGACTGCCCCTGCTGCCCCTCAAATGATGGGCCAGACTGGGTTATTACGAATCAAAAAGGATTACCCATCAGTGCCTCCGAAAGCCGGGAGCCCCACTGCGGGGACTTATTGCCGCGAATGTATGTTAATTAATATTTCCGTGACTCACTAAACAATTTTTCTCGCCAGCTGCTGTTAAAAAAAGTCAATAAAATGAATTTTAACAAGCATGCTACATTAAAAGACAAACGGATATGCAACATAATACATCATCGGTATATTTATTTATTTATTCATTTTTTTAATTTGGGAAATTTTTGACAAGTTTTATCGACATTTGTTTCTTAATTAATTTGCATTTTCGAAGACAATACAGATTTTCAATTGATAAAAATGGCGTAATGATATATTCTGCCGTGAGAAGGTAAACTGCAGTATCTGTAAATTTTTCCCTTTTTGTGCATTTTTGTCATCTATTGAACTTTAGCTTTATTGTACAAGCTTGCTTAAATTTGGTTTCTGCTGAAAATAAAGCTTGGCAAAAAAAAAAAAAAACCGTCGCATTCCAACATTTCGTTATTGTTTGTATTAAATCCAAAATGCCTTTCTTCAATTATCTCGAAAGCGTTTCTGCAGATACTGTTGTTTACCTGCCCACAGCAGTATGTTAGTCAGCGTTACGTTTGCGCCCAACCAAAATGATTCCTGATTGTTACCGTCGACTATGGCTGCCTTCAAAATTTGACTGCACATTTTCCAAACACCCTGTATAATTTATAAAAGATAGTCAATTATCCGATTCGGTCGGGACCGGCTCTAGTTTGGACTGGTAAAAGGAGGGCGTGCACAGAAGTTTTGGAGCCACAAATGACTTTTCCGGGCCCCCTTCATATTTTTCACATCAGCGTCCCTACCAGAGATGAGCAATGTCGTTCTTTTTAATGATCCGTTCATCAGAGGATTGTTCATTCTTTTGATCCGTTCATTTAAATAGTTCATTTGAAAAAAGTTGCATGTGATCTATCTCTCTGCACGACATACTCAAGCAAGTTCAAAATGTTTCATTAGATCAGTACAGTCGAACTCGCTTATAGCGAGCCCTGTTTTAAGGAGAACTCAGATTTAGCGAGGAAATCGAAAGGATTTGGTTGGTACAATGATAGGTGTATGGGAACAAAATTCACTTTTAATTAGGGCTCGACCGATGGCATTTTTTGGCCGATAGGCCGATGCCGATTGTTGGCCGATTGTTCAAGGATGGCCGATGGCCGATTGTTTTCCTCCAAATGGCCGATTGCCGATGGCCGATGCCGTTGGCCGATGGCAAAAAAAAAAAAAAAAAAATCAAACAGAAATAAATTGATAAGAGTGTCAGGGATTTAAAGGATCATTGATTCATTTCACTTTACTTCCTTTCTACAAACAAAAAATTGTAATCACACAAAAAAAAAAAAAAAAAAACAGATTTCGACCTAAATTTCTATTTTACGATTACCCAATCTATACTTCACAAGTTGTTTCGCCACATCTGTACATGCATATGTACCTAAGAACATATAGATGACTGAAATATCCATTTTGAAAGCTTCCTCAGCTAATTATCGCAAATTCTCTTGTGATGTCGTCATGCGCGTAAAAAATGGGTCATTCAAAAACGTTATGAAATAGTAAATTGAAAACTCATACGTAAGTAGTATGTTCTAAAAGTTCTAGGACAAGTTTTATAAATCCTTACCCTGAATAGTTCACATTACCGAAGCATATCTATCTACAAAATAGTCAGCTTGAACGACTATGCACTTCTGCCAACGTTCATGTAGCTTTTTTAAGTATTTCTGGAAGACATTTTTCGCAACCTCCTGTAAGGCCTCTTGCGCTGTTGCTTTAACTTCATCGTAGGGAAGAAGACGATTTTCATGTTGAGGATGCACGGTTTGATTGGTCAATACTCTGATATGACAAACCAATAAAATAACGTTTCGTCGGAGTTAGCTCCATGTGACTTTTACCTGTTCCCAGCAAAAAACATTTGCATGGACGCCGCTTTCATCCGCCAGGAGAAGATAAAGCTGCATCATAGAAGGTAGCAAAAAATGGCTTCTAGGCGTGTTCCCAAAAGTTATATGAACACTGGCAGAAGTACAGTCTTTCAAGGTGACCTTTTGAAGGTGGATGTGCTTCGGTAATGTAAACTATTCTGGGTAAGGTTTTATACAGCTTGTCCCCGAACTTTTGGATCGTACTACGTACAATCTGCATAGAGTGTAGTTATGCTTCTCCTTTTTTTGACTGCTGTATGATGAAAGAGAAAGAACAACAGCCAAAAAAGAAAAAAAAAGAAAGAAAGAAAGAAAAAGGAAGAAAACAAAGAGACTGTTTAATAACCAATTGATTTGTTTTGTTTTTTTTTTTTTTTTAATTGAACATTCAACTGAAGATTTCAGTAATATTGTAATAATGTATGGATTTAGGTACATTAAACACAGTTAGAAAACGTTAAATTATGTTGTTTAATCATTAAAAAAAATAAGAATAAAACTATGAAACCGTCAACAAATTACGCAGTTAAAGTGGAAAAATTGCACGTAGACATTTTTTAGTCATCAAATTAACCAAAAAAAAAAAATGTTACAGATAAATTACAATATTAAATCAAAATAGGAATATTTTTATACTTATTTAAAATTTATGAATAGAAAAGTTTGCATTTTTCATGAAAGTTATAACAGTGACATAAATTTTGCTGAAAAAAGAAATAGCCATGAAAAGAGCGAGGTTCTTTAAACGCCGCTACAATAAACAAACTCAATAATTACACCAAGTTAATAACTGAATACATATACCACTTGATCTGATGTTTGCACACGTAATATTGAACAATTTGATTGTTTAATCTTTTATGAAGCTTTTCAAACAAGTTCAAATTAAATTTTTCAATTTAACAATTTTCTGAAATTTAAAAAATTGCATAATAGAAAATCCTTGAAACTTTTCTATAAAAAACGAAAATATCTTATTCATTGATTTTATATAAATACATAAAAATAGCTACTTACAACAGAAAAAAAATCGATCGCTATTTTAAGGATGCAAAAAAGATGGCGCATTACGAAATATAGGTGAAACAAGTATGAGAAATACGCAAAATGACATTTCTTGACTAAAATAAATAATCGCTAAATATTTAAGAAATGCTTGAAACGACGAGGGAGGGTTAGGGGGGTGTCACCCACTGATTTTGGAGTAACTCACACTTCGGCCCCATTTTTACTTCCTTTTACAAAAAAAAGGAAATACTGTATTCGCGAAAAAAATTTCACTAAAAAATCAGCCTTAATTTCCATTTTGCTCACCCCTAAATGAATGTTGAGTTTTTTTTTTTTTTTTTTTGAACCCGACCACACGCGGATAAGTGCCTAAGAACGTATAGAACCCGAAACATCCATTTTGACAATCCTCGAGTTAATTACAACGAATTTTCTCGTGACGTCCGTATGTATATGTATGTGCGTATGTATGTCGCATAACTCAAGAACGGTATGTCCTAGAAAGTTGAAATGTGGTACGTAGACTCCTGGTGGGGTCTAGTTGTGCACCTCCCCTTTTGGTTGCAATCGGGTGTTTTTAGAGGGGGCTTTTGCCCCTTTTTTGGGGGGGGGAATCATTGTTAATTTCGATGCAAACTCAAGTGGTGTTATAATTTGGCGGACACTTGACGATAATTTGCCAGTCTTTTGGTCGCCAAGTTTTGTTACCAACTTGGCGACAAATTTGGCGATTTAAAAAATATATTTATTATTTTTTTTAATCTGGTTTCAATTTGGCCACTGTTAGTGATATTTAGAGAGTTAACTATTGAATCACATTAAAATTGCCAATAATGGGGAAATAACATTAAGTTGGGGTGAAAAGAAGTCATGTGATGCACACTTTAGCTCGTTTTAGTACAGAACCGCTACCACCATCGCCTCGGAAGAGTTTCTGAATCTACTTCAGCACTTCCGAAGAAAAAATTCAAGTCCCTTTGATTTCCGAATTATGTCACTATTCAAAACGTCTTTAATCAATTTCTTACATTAATGCTCTAATGTCTTCCTAAACAATAGATAAAGTTTGAAAAAAAAAATCTCTAACTTTATGAATGGTATTAGTTTTAAAAAACTCAGAAATACAACTAGAGTTTAATTTCAGAAATTGAGGGAGTGGGAGGAGGGGCACGCAAGTGTTCTCGGAAATTAAAAAAATAGTCATAAAAAATAGAGTTCAAAATAATCATAAACATTGAGCAAAAAAACCCTTTCAAAACTTGCATCCGAGTTCGTTTTGACGTGCAGTGGCGGATATAAAATATAGCAAATGTTGCAATTACGCGAAAGGCCTCATAACCGCAGGGACACCGTAGGAGTTACAAAAATGCTTCTGATAAATGTTTTACAACTTCTATGATAGAGAAATTGGGCCCCAAAATGTATTTCAACGGGTCTCAAACTTGTAACTCCGCCGAAGCGATACAGAAAAGACTGCATTACTGTGATTCATATTACAAATATCGAAAAATTAAAAATTACCGTCGGTTCAACGGGAATCTAATAAAATGACACAAAAACCGGTTTCGCCATCTCATATTTGTTTCCATGGTCTCTAAATCGGTAATATATCACCAAATGATCGTCAGTCTGAGACGCTATATTAGTTTTGCATTGAAATAAGTAATTAATAGCCACAAAAAATGAGTAAACAGGCATTTCAGAACACGCGATCGAAAACAAAAAGGGAAGTGCACAACTGGAACGTACGCACACCCCACATGCGAAAATTTATCCTTCTACAGCTTACCATTTTTGAGTTATAACTTATGAGAGATACATACGTACATCCAGCTGTAAGAAACAAAACAATAATTAACTTGTTTGGTACCTAAGAATGCAGTATTAAAAACTCTTTCAGGGGTGACTGATAGGGGTGTCATACAGAAATTTAAGTAAACAATTTTGTATGAAAACTATAACTTCCTTTACTTTGTATTAAAAAGTAAAACAGCAAAGGTCCTTTTTTTTTGAAAAACATCGGCCAATTCCATCGGCTTTTTAAGGCCGATGGGCCGATGTTTCCTGCAAGTTAGCATCGGCCGCCGATGCCGATGCCGATGGCTAAATTGTTGAACCATCGGCGCCGATGCATCGGCCATGCCGATGCATCGGTCGAGTCCTACTTTTAATGAGCAAACACCGCTTAAAGTGAGCAAGTGGATGTTTTTATAATTTATAAAATGTCTGCTGATTTCCTCCTCAGAAAAGATTATTCTATTTTTGAAAAAATTCCATTAACATTTTGAATTCAGCAGAAAGTTATAGGTAAGACATAAATCATGAGAACAAGTGATGACGATGCCTTTTTTTTTTTTTTTTTTTTTTTTTTTTGCGATTCATGGAGTAGAGGAGGATTTAAAAAATACATATTTGTTGAAGAGAATGATATCATTAACGAGATATACTTCCGAGGATATTGAAAGTCAAGAGAGAAAAAACAAAAATGAAAACGACCACCAAAACGATAAATTTAAAGAATTTGAAGTTAAATGACACTCGACATACTTGGCTTCCGAAATGCAGAAAAACTTCAAACTATTTTGAAGCCAGGGATTGTAAATGACGATATTTTTCGGACCCCACGTTCCTCGAAAACAATTATACGAAAGAGACAAAAAGACAGCTTAGATCAACTAACCAACTTCTTTAGTACTGTTTTAAAATAACAATGCAAGCATGTGTACATTTTTATGATTTTTCTCCCGGAACCGTCTTTTGCGAACACTCGGTTACAACAAGCAAATACAGCGGTTCCTTCGTGCTCGTTATAAGCGAGTTCGACTGCAATGCTCTTTGAAGGAAAAATAAATAAAACGATTTAAAAGTAAGAAAATATGCCGAAAAATGAATAAAAAAAGTTTGATTCAGGTTGTGATGCATAAAACAATTATAGATCATTTTGGAAGATATTTCTTAGTTGCCGAATGGCATGCTTTCCATTCCAAAATCGCAGGTTCCATTTCAGCATTTCGAAAAATTAAGTTATTAAATTTTTCCTGCTACAGCACTGTATTAAATTATAGTACTACCGTAATAACGAAAAAAATAATAGCAAATATATGGGTAGCTCAACCGAAGTACAGGACAACTTATTATTATTTTTTCTTAAAGGCTCACCTAAAAATATTACGGAGCTTCAAAATTATTCCACATTACCGATGAGAACAGAAAAAAAAAACGCAACGCTTCTTAAATGGGGGAAAAAATTTGACAGAAATAATCAGTAAAAAATAAAGCCAAATCAATATAGATGGTAGTTGAGAGGAATGTCATAGAAGACAAAAGGTTTGCCAGAAGAGTGATAAAAGGTATTTTTTTAAATAATTTTGGCGACAGAAAGAGTGAGAAGGATTTTAGCACATGCGTGGGACAGGAAGTGGAATGTCCAGCATTTTGTTAGTAGCCCAAACAAGTAACACAAAACATTACTAGTGGATACATTGGAAAATCGTAAATGAACTGCAGCGATTAAAGGAAAATGATGAATAAAGCAGAGAGTAAAAAGGTTCGAATGATTATATTGTACTGCACTGAGAAAAAGGAAGTATGAGATTAATTAAAAGATGAAAAATTAAAGATAACGTAATTTAAACAAAAATGCGATTTCATCACAAGTGCATCAATACAATGTTCCAAACTGCACACCGTTCAAAAGAACGGTCGTTCGTTTTTTAAGTGAACGAACGGAACCGTTCATTTTAAGGATTCGTTCTTTTTGACCCGAAGACTATACTTCTGAAAAGTGATTCGCGATTTTTAAAGGCTTAAGACCGTCTGTGCTAAAAACACAAATGCATGTATTATTTATGTATTTTAAAACAAAATCGATGTTTCAGAACGGTGATGCTTCAAAATATCGGTGGTTCTGTGTCGCTGTATCGATAACTTAGTTTCAGATATGGATGTCTTCTCAGTTCTCATCATCTCTAACTCTGACTAATCAATTGTCATGTGACATCTCTAAAAAGCGGCACGACAAATATGAGGCGCACAAATGTGGTAGGTATGGACGAACTCTATGTTGTTTTAAGCAATAAAAAGGTTTCTTATTTATTCAGGTGTGTCACACTATCGAAACCAAAGAGTCAAGAAGGAGAGAGTATGTAAATATTATTGAAATAGTAACGTGTTCACTTTTTCACTTCTCTGCGTTAATTGAACGCGTCAAAATAATAGAGGTTCCAGAAAGTTCGCAGCTGGCTGTTTTTTTTTTTTTTTTTTCGTTTTTTTTCTGTAAACTGGATGTCAAGCATATTTGTCGAAGCAAAAGAGAAAACAAGTATACATTGATTTTTAACTTAATGACTTAAATGAGAGACGGAGAGAGGAGGGCCTCGAAAACCTGCATTATATGCAGATTATCAAAAGTTTCAAAAATTCATGATCAACACGCCCATGGGAAGATACGAGCAGTATCTATATATATATATAAGTTTTTGAGATATTTGAGGATATTTGAGATATTTGAGGAGACATTTGAGGTATTTTAAGAAGCGCATTTTGGATTTCATACTAACAAATGGGAAATGTAAGAATTTGAAGTTTTTTTTCTTTTCCTCTCATGCTTTATTGGCAGAAACCAAACAAGCAAGCTTGTATAACAAAGTTAAAATAGATGACAAAACTGCAAAAAAATAAATAAATAAATAAATAAATAAATATGAAAAATTTGCAGATACCTTCCCCCGGCAGAACAAGCCTAACAGTTACTTTGCTATACTAACCCTATTAACAATTAGATTTATTCTTGCTATTATTCATTTTGTCGTTGGTAGCCATAAAAAAACTTGTCCTAACTGACAGGACAGAACAAATTTAATAAAAATGTTTATAAAACAGATCTACAAAAGGGAGCAAAATTTTTTTAAAAAAATGGGGGAAGGGGACAAAAAAGAACAGCTGTTACTATAAATATTAGACATTGGTGATTATACTCGCCTTCAAAACCCAAGCACGGATCGCTAAATACATATCTATTACTCCACCAAGGCAGCAAATTGCAGTTTCTTCATCAGTGGCAGATTTTCAGTTTTGGGGGGGGCCGTCGGAATGAATTTTTGGGGCCTCATGAGCCTCACAAGGGGGAGGCTAAGGGGACACAGCAGCAATAGATGCCGCACGAAAAAGGGACCCGTCTGAGAAAAAGTAAAATGAAACTTAAATTTGAACGTACAATTCAAACTCAAGGGGACGGACAAAATAATCTGGCAAAAATGTGGGGGCCATGGGGGGCACCTTTGTCTATCACTCTTAAAGTAAGAGTTTGAGAAACAGGTCCTTTTCAGAACCAACATTTTGCCAATTCAGACTGGCTTCCGGAAATTAACATTTTTCTGAAAATGTAAAGTATTTATAAATAATATTTATAAATGTATTAAACATAATTAATATTTATCTCTTTACCTATTTATATCTATCTACTTTAATATTTATCTTTCTATCTCTTTACCTACACTTATTTATAACTATTTATTCATATCTATCAATCTATCTAAATACTTACGTCTACATGCCGATCGATCTATCTTTTTTCTCATTTTTCTTATTTATCTCTCTTTTTTTTTCTTATTTAAATTTATTTATCTCTATTTCTCTTTCCATCTGTTGATCCCTATCAGTTTATATCTCTGTATTTATATCAAACCATATCTATCTTGCTATTTACCTAGCAATCTCTTTATCTATACTTATTCATAACTAATTTATTTATATCTATCAATTATATCTAAACATTAACGTTCAAATACCTATTGTATCGATGCATCTATTCTTCTTCTCCTTTTTCTTATTTATATCTATTTATCTCTACCTATATCCCTCTTTCTATCTGTAGAGCCTGATTACCGCAGGGGCATATGGGGCATAAGCCTCTCTTCTTTGATTTCAGGGGGGGGGGCAAATTCTCCTTAATTTATCATGCTAATTAAAAATAATGAATGATTTCACGCAGAATCTAGAGTACACTGATATAATTGATATTCTTGCAAGTGCCAAGACAAGGAAAAAATCTCTTATTTGTTGATAAAAATTCCCTTTAAAAATTTGATCTGTTTGCAAATCCCAAAACCACTCCAAGTTTAGTTAGTATTTGCTATTAAAAGTTATATCTAGATAATTTTGATGTTTACAGTTTACTGCAACAGGCAAAGTTTAACCAAGTCTTATACGATTATCGTATACTGTTCTTCTACTTTTTAAATGTATGAGGTACCACCAAATTTAGTATGGTTGTGTTACCCCGCAAGAAACGAAATATTTTATACCTTCATTACATAGAATAAGTGGGAATAGGGGGAGGGGGAGAGCACAAAATGAATTTCATGCCCAGTGTCTTCAAAAATCTTAGTTGGACCCTAGGGGGGCCCTGAATTAGAAATGTGCCCTATTTGCAATCTCAGAATGATTGGGCTCTGTCTATCTGTCTATATCTATCAATTTATATCAATCCATTTATATAGGGAAAGGTTGCCGCCAATGAACCACATAATACTTTTGACTTTTTTTAGGAAGTGGTTCCGATTCAAACTTTATATTGACGATAAGAATAATTACTCAGTATATTTCTCCTTTAATAAAAATATTCACGTTTATTCTAACTGTATTTAATAAAGAATAAAAATTAAAAAGAAACATTTTAGCATGTGGTCCATTCATGGGAACCAATTGCTATGGATGGACCATTGAGTTTCCATCGATGGACCACATTCTCAAAAAAGAAATTCAAACCGTAAAATATAAATAGTTATTACGGGAGATAAACAAACACTACAAATAATAGTAAGCAGCTCAAAAAAAGAAAATTGGTTTTTTAAAATTGCTTTCACAATGTAAACAAAATATCGCCAATCACTGTATCTTCAAAAAACTTTTTTAAATGTGTAAAATAATCCACCAACTTAATTAGGCAAATCCATGAACAACACAAAAATGTTTCTTTTTGCACAATTTCAATCAATCGCCAAATTTTACAACTTATTTTGGAAACATTTCGGATGAAACTGTCTAGCGCCATTTTAAGGTGACAAAAAATATCTCAGCATCTGGCGACAATATCTCTGTAACAAAAATTCGTAACATATTGTCTTCCAAAGTAGGGAGGGGGAGCATTATCGAAGGTATCCCAAAATGATTCCCGCTAACGTTAAATCGCACCACGAGCCCACAATGATTGAAATGTCCTAAAATATCTAAAGTAAGTATGAGCGGATTACGGGCGACTACATTTTTTACGCAGTTCATACTTCAATAGCCATATAGAGATGATTTTAGACTCCATGTTAAAAAAAAAAAAGGAATTGACAGATAAATCTTTTTAAACATGTGAAGCTTAATTTCATATTTTGGAAATTCCTCAAATTTGTATATGCTTAAATATCGTGCTTTCGTTTCTAAATGAATACTATTTTGTTCTTTTAGTTTTATGAGTAAGGAAGAAGCTCGATTTTTAATCACGCTAAAAAGGTGTGTTTTAAATTCTTTCACTTAAAACAGAAAACAAATGCAAGTAACGATTGTTTCTCACAATTATTACTGACCCAGGAAACGTCGGGTATTTTTGCTAGTTTTACATAAAAATCAGCCGACGAAATTTCAAAAGCATTTTGAAGGGTTTTTCTTTTCTTTTTTCTTTTTTTTTTTTTTTTTTTTGCGCAATAGTGTAATTAGTAAGTGAATAGTATAAATCCTATTTGGACGTTTTAGAATATGATGTATTGATTCAAGCTCCTTGATGATTCTGCGCTGGATTGCTTTGAGACAAAAGAATACACTAAAACTGATTTCGTGCCTGAGAAAACTCTTGTGGAAAAAATATCTTCGAAGTCCAGTCATGGAACCGGTTCATTGACGGCAACCTTCCCCTATGTCTGTCTATCTATGTGGGTGTAAAAATAAATGATCCTCCCCCCCCCCCTGCAAAACTCTCTCTTTACTCATATCTATCTATCTTGCTATCTATCAATACATTTCTCTATCTATACTTATTTATACCTGTTTACTCATATTTATCAACCTATCTAAATATTTACGTCTTGATATCGATCGATCGATCCATCTTTTTCTCCAAAATTACTCTTTATTTATCTATCTATCTATCTATCTATCTATCTATCTATCTATATATATATATATATATATATATATATATATATATATATATATATATATATATATATATACCTTGCTATTTATCTGTCTATTTCTCTATCTATACTTATTTATATCTATTTACTCACATCTATCAATCTATCTAAATATTTTTGTCAGTATATATCGATCGATCTATTTTTTCTTCCTCCAAAATTTCTCTTTATCTATTAATATCTACCTATCTATCGTGCTAATCATCTATCTGTTTCTTTGTCTTTAGTTATTTTTTTCTATTTACTCATATCAATAAATCTATCTAAATATTTACAATTATATATCGATCGATCTATCTATTTTTTTTTTCTATTTTCCTATGTATATCTCTTCATCTCTATCTATATCGCTTTTTCTATCTGTCTGTCTATATCTGACAATTTATACCTGTGTCTGTCTGTACGGGTTTAAAAATGTACCCCCCCTCCCCCCGTCATGAAATATTTCTTGCCACACCACTGATACATGTTGCTCACGATGCTTCACTTCCAGCATGGTTACTTACAAATGAAATTGAAAGGCAGAGCGTAAAAAAATTAAAGAGCACGACTTGTTTCTTAATCAGCGAGGGTCAACAAGCCTCGAGAGGAAGCCATCTGCCGCCCGGAGGTACATTAGAAGATAACGCATTCATTAGGCGACTCGGATTCGTGACCGATGGGACGAGCTCAAAGTACAATACAAAATTCGTTCTGGCCTTAATACGCATGCACAAGAATGCCAAGAACAATGCTGCGACTAGATTTTTTTTTAATGTTACAAATATTGCTACATTACTTTTGCATCGGAAGTTTTACGAAAATGGAGTTTTGGTGTGTCTTATTAGGGGGGGTCAAAGGATTAAGACCCACCATAGCGTGCCCACGTCTAAAACTACGATTTAAGGACTTCGATTTCGAAACTTTTCCGAGTGAGCGCGCCCGCCTCCCTCTTTGTATGTGAATATTATGACCAGGGTCTTAGTATGATCAGTTTGGAGTAATGATCCTCCAACTCTTTCACACAAGTCCACGAAGAGGGAAGATGGACAGGAGAACTTTCGTTTTTAGATAATGTTTTTTTATCAAAAAATAAAACAAGTGCTGTAATAAATTTAAACAAGAATTTTATTTATTTTTTCTATCACTTTTATGATTCGAGATGATATATACAAAGATATAATTTTTTAGATGTATGTGAGTGATAATAAATGAAAACCTCCATGAAAAATTTCTCGCAACGTCACTGAAAGTTATCAACAAAACAAATCAACCAATGGCAGTGTTTTTTATTTCTTCTTTTAGTTCTACAATGGGGTGGTTTCCTTCAGTCAAAAGTACTACTTTTAGTCATTGAAATGGATAGAATGAGCAAAAAAGAAAAATAACATGGGCCCAAAAAATACTTTCATTTTCCCAACAGTTTTTTTTTCAAATTAATTTTTTAAAATGTCCGATTTTTCAAACAAGGCGTGGTCTTTATGACGTCACAAATGATGCACCTTGCCGCATCTTTTTACTACGTTTCCACGTTATGATAATCAAGCAGCGAATTAAAATTGCACTCTACGCTTGCTATCAACCATATCGTTGCCAATATACGTGAGTAAAGGTGCGAATTAAATATTTTGCTCTGTGAATGGCAACACAGAATGGCATTTCATCATTTGTGATGTCATCGCCAAGAAATGTAAACAATGAAAGCTCACTGATTTTTAAGTATTTTTTTTTTAAATATTAAACTTAAATAAATTGTTTAAAAAATGGTCAGATCCTATGTTTTTAAGCATGTTCTTTCAGAAAAAAATACTTTTAAAATTTTGGAAACGACCCCATTATTGTTCAGCAATGATATGTAAGTCGCTATTTTTTACTCAACCCCAATTCAAGATCTTTTAAGGTTGATTTAGCATAAAACTGCATTTTGTATCTCATTGCAACTTATTTTTCGAAAGCGACCTCAAGGCTAAATTTAAGCGAGCCAGCCTTCTACAATCGAAAACGATAACGCCCGGAGTCGAAGTTCAAGTGACCAACGCATTCTTACCATACGAAAATTTTTTTTGAGCACATTCTGTGCTCAGGCTTTTCCTTTCCGGAAGTGTGATGGAGCGCATTGGATCACCAAGATTTATCTCTACTTTCCTCTCTTGACCGTTCACTCGGTCTCGCATACTTGCTCCAACACAATAAACAACCAGTTTTTTTATCTTAAAAGAAAAATGAATTGTATTCAAACAACAGGATTAGAGTGTTGATGTTCTGGCACAACCTTGTTTATTGCGTGAAGCATTTTATCAAAAAATTTAGACACGAATTTTCAAAATTAATGAAAGAGGATGACATCAGGAATGTTTTGCCTTATTAATGGTCTTGTTGTTTTAGAATTTACAATACAGATCATTTCAAAAATAGAATAATTCAGTTCAGTTTTATATGAATGTCAGGCCCAGGGCACTAAGAATGCAACACGCAGAGCATTAGAAACAAACAACAAAGAGTTTTATAATGATTGCACATTAATTTTAAAGCTTGTTGGCAGTTTTATTTATTGTGCAGCAGTTTTATTGGAAAAGGTCATAGGAGGAAATGTATTTGTGTAAGTGTGATGAAGAGCAACATTTCAAGAAAAGAGGGTAAGAATAGACAAACCGAATTGGGGCAGTAGAAACAACGATTTGGTTGAACAGAGAGAGCTTTTTCCAGCAACTCTTAGCAACTTTAGAAAGATTTTTTAGAAAGTGATAAAAAAATCCCCAACTTTTGGGGAAAACTACAAAATACTGTAACTTTCAGTTTTAAATGAGTAATATGCAGCATTGGAAGATATAAGTAAGATAGAAGAGTATAATGCAGAAAACTCTAATGTTGATCACCCTTGTAAGTTGACCACTTTTGTCAGATACAAAATTAGTTCTATACAGTGGCGGCTCGTGGAAGGGGCTGGAGGGTGCCTGGGCCCCCTCACTATTTTCAGACAATAATTTATACTTTTATTTATTTCCTAATCTTTTTTTGTGCGTACGTGCTTGAATTTTGAAAAAAAAAATCGATTGTAGTCTTTTCCTGCGCATAATCCGCGGATTGTCAGTTAAAAAAGTGTAAAATTGATGAAGTAAGGACTACACGCTGCCATGGATTATCTGTTCTTTTTCTCCCTCAACACCAACGCATTGAACTTCAACGTTTACAGCAGGATTCACAGAGACCGTCCGTTACCCTGCCTGTATGCTGTTTATTTTACATAGCTTGAATGTTCAGGCTATGTAAAATAAACAACACACAGTTCCTGAAGAAGCCTTCGTTTGCACAAGGTTAGACCGTTTGCTCCTTTCTTGACTCTTTATCTTCAAGTAATTAGCGTACCATAATGATAATTTAGAGTTTAAAATGAATTTAATTTTATTTATTCAACATATATTTTAACACAAATAATTATTTTCAAAAAGCTTAAATATTAAAAAATATTTATTTTTTTCCCTTTTTAAACACCGGGGAAGGGGGGGGGGGCAGGGGTGCGAGAGCACCTATGATCTGGCCCCCTCACTTTTTCAAAGCACGAGACGCCATTGGGTCTATATCATGTCAGCAAGCATTAGTTGACAAAAAAAGTATTGCACTGTGGTCAACTTACACATGTTTCAACGTTTAAAGCACCTAGGGTCCGTTCATTAATTACGTAAGGGTCCCGAGGGGGAGGGGGATTTGGAAAAATCTCTACATACGACATACCTTTACTTGGGGGGGGGGGGGGGTTTGGAGGGGGGTTTCAAACCCATTCTTACGTTTTGTTTTCCAACTTGATATTTTATATTAGAAACGGCGTGATCCAGTGGTCATATTTAGTGGCCGGGATCACATTTCATTTACGTCTGGAAGGGAAAAAAAGGAATACGAGTGAGCTGTTTTCTACTTGTTTTACAAAGAATTAATAGTGTAAAATATAATAAAATAATCAGACTATGTACGGCATGTTTTATTTTTAATTAGTATCACATTATATACAAAAAAAAAAAAAAAGAAATGTCGAAAAAGTATTCAGCTTAGATTTCGAATTTCTTGTAAATTTTTCTCTACACAAAAAGGTTTTTAAAAACCATTTAATAACAGTGATTTTAATAGCGATTCCAGTGATATAAGATTCGTTATTTAATTATTTTAAAAAACGAAATGGAATCTTACGTAAGAATATGGGGGAGGTGTTTGAAATATCTTACGTACCCTTACATGGGGTAGGAAGGGGTGGGGTCAAAAATTGCCAAAATCGTCCTTACGTAAATTAATGAATGGCTCCCTACTAACAGAAAGAAAAGCAAACTATATACATACAAAATATAGCTAGGAATTATTTTTTAAGGCGTAAAGCTATTCCTTAATATTTTTAGAAGAGTGAAATTCATTTTGGAGGAATGAAATGTACAAAAACAGTAAAGACTATTATAGCAATTAATCCTTTACAAAAACAAACTTTCAAAGGACGAAATAAAAAAATGGCGGGGAAGAAAGAGATATGTAGTATTTTTATTTTTAACGATTATAATGTTTGACATTTGTTCTATACTAACATTTGTGTCACACTATAATGTGTTAATTGATTAGTAAAAATGTGATGTACTATTCGAGCGACACCATGATTATAATTTTTAACAACAAAATTTTCATGTTACCGCTGAATAATTTTACACTATGATAATACTGAACGTTAGTAAAAATAATGGTCTTTGAACGTTTCTTCTACTTGAAATTGTTGTGTTTGGAACATATTGTAACGGATCCGGTGCGACTTCCAACTTTCTTGAAAGGACGATACAGTTCTTGATTAAAAACACAGGAAATTTATTTACACTATGTACAGGAAAGAGCGTCTACAACTGCAAAATTAATCATCAGCAATTAAGCAAATATCACACAACACAGTAAACTCAACGGTTACACACGTATTTACTTCCAAATACGAAAAACAACACAGCGAAATGCCTCGCAATAAACAGAGCTAATACACTCTCAGTACAAATTCTCAATCGAAATTGTCGTTTTATCATGCGGGACGCTTTTTATACACACCGAAAAGAGAGCTCTTAAATATTCCACAAGATTCCAAATGCTTCACGAAAATCGTAGACCGTTATTTTATTTCTTTTCCTCCCAAGACTTATCAATGAAAAATAGAGGACTGTATACTTCAGCCGAATACATAGGGACTGTATATTCATTACAGGAAAATATTTATAGGTTACGTTACTACAATAATTACTATTTACAGAATTTGTAACAATATTTTACTTACCATATTGTCTGCAAAAAAGGATCTAGAAATCAGCACTCGGGTCACCATACAGGTCTCGTGGTAATTCAAATTCTAGGAACTCCCTCATACAATCAACACGAAATCAAATTTTTTAAACAACAAACCTGGAAAGAAATTTGGATTGTCACCTTCATCATTTATACATGTATTAGTAATTTTAATTGTGTGAAAAAAAAAACTTTAAGCGTTTGTAATTTTACAGAAGAATGACGCATAATATAAGTGCTACATATTTATCAACTAGAAAATCGCCAGTCAAGGTATGACGGGAGAAAAAAATTGCTTCGACTTGGAACGAAGCAACTGCCTATTTGGTGATATTTTGATAGTTGAAGTTTTAACCCTAACTTCAGTGGATTAACCCTAAACTCCAGTAGATAGCGTTCATTGTTGACTACTTTTTCGTTTCTTCATTCTCCTAAAATGAGTCAGTAAAACAGTTGAGTTACCGGATCCAGTTCAGTCCTGTCACAATAAAGCATTTCCCAACATGTCAAACATTACTAAAAAATATTATCAAATAATCATGCCGTAGCACGAATTTCATTGTTGATGACGTCAAAGCGTTACTCGATAAGCTAATTAGCTATTGTATACAGAGTGACAAGAAATAACTTAGACACATATAACACACCATAACTTTAATGTTAATGAAAATATTACGACCAAACTTCAAAAGAAATTACTTCATTCAAATACTACATTCAAAATACATTATTTCTTCTAATATATTTACAAATTTTCAAAGTGGTTACCTTTAGGATTAATACAGAGCTTTAAATGTGTCACAATATTTTCGGCTCTGGGCCGCAACTCACTTACGGATATTTTATTCCATCCCTTGCATAACTGTTTCTTTAGGGATGCCAAAGTTGTATAGCACACAACCTTGTCTCTACGACTTTCTTGCACTGTTGAACGGCGTCAACGATTCCACTCTAATGATTTGTGGTGGGATATGTGCAAGAGAGAAAATATCACTTATTTTTGTTGATCAGGCGATAAAATTAGTCAAGAAACATATCGCAAACGCATTTTGAAAGATGTCGTCTTACCTTAGTCGCAAAAGCTCTTTGGAAACAAAAGATGGACCTTCCAACAGGATTCCCCACCTGCCCACAGAGCTAAAGCACTCAAGACTGGAGCAAGACACATTTTCCGGACTTCAATGGAGCTCAAGAATGGCCACCGTATTCCCCAGATTGGAACCTAATGAATTATTCTCTTTGATCCATCGTAGAGGCAAGGGTATGTGCTGCACCTCATAAAACTTTGGCATCCCAAAAGGAATCCTTATGCAAGGCATGGAATAAAATATCAGTGAGTTGCGGCTCAGAACCGAAAATTTTGTGACACGTTTAAATCTCGGTATCAATCCTAAAAATAGTCAGTTTGAAAATTTGTAAATATATTAGACGAAATAATGTATTCATATTTTTTGAAGTTTGGTCGTAATATTTTCATTAGCATTAAAGACATTAAAGTTATGGTGTATTATGTGTGTCTAAGTTATTTCTTATCACCCTGTATATATGAGGATATCAAAATGATATGCCAGAAATTGAAGTCAATAACATACCTTTAAATTTGGAATTTGATATGATGAGAGGCATATACTAGTGGTTTTCTTTTTGTTACATTTGGTTTTTTAAATGTTAATGCTAAGTGTTCTGCAATTGTAACCAAAATCCTTTCACGAATATTGCCGTGGGCAAGTAAAAGGCAATAACTGCGAATTTTTCATTTTTTTAATATTTGTTTTGTATTTTGTTACCCATTGGTCGTTTCGTTAGTTTTATTTTACAAGCTTGCTTATTTGGTTTCCGCTGAGGAAAAAAAACGTCTAATTCCAAGATTTCCCTATTCTTAGCATTGAATCTAAAACATGTTTCTTAAAATATCTCGAAAACTCATTTCAGCAAATACTGCCGTTAACCTGGCCACGGCAGAATTATCCTCAAATGCCTGTATATATATGCTACATAGAAATATTATAATGACGCAAAGCCTCCTCTCGTCAGAAAAAAAAAACATCTTTTCGTGCTCTTAGTTGCTAAAAACTCAAAAATAATGCAATTCTTTACACATTTATTAAACTGCAATTTAACCACTTAACTGTTTTATTTCTTCACTGCCATTCCACGAAAAAACGAAAATTTTGTCTCGCACGTGTCATTGGAAATATTTCATTAAAAAATAATAATTAAAAAATATAATGAACAAAATTGTGCTGCTTGGGGACTGTCCATAAATGATGTCACACTTTTTCCATCATATTTTACCACCTACCCCCTTTGTCACGAAGTGACACACTTCACTTTACCCCCGTCACATGTCTTGCTGCATTACATAAGCATTTTTTTATAAAAATGCGTGATGACACACTTATTGTTACTCCCTCTCCCCCTCCCTTTTTTTTACAAACTGTCACAAGTTCACGAACCCATTCCCCCCTTTAAAGTGTGACACCATTTGTAGTGACCCATTCAGAAATCATCACAAATGAATGCATGATTAGTGTAACAAAAACTTTGATCATTACCTTTAAAAATTGTAATTTTTTAATGATAAATCAGCTGTTACGTGCGCTTCCTTCAAAGCGGGAGGAACCCTATTACAACTCAAAAAGAGCATATATCTCTTATGATCAAATTTTTATTCATGACGATTGCATGAATTCAAATCAATAGTCAAAAATGTTTTAAATACTGCATTTATCATTTTGTGATGTTTTTTTACTGTGGAGAAAATAAGGCATTTTTACTCAAAGCTGGCTTTTTTTCTGAGAAAGGAACTGAAATGGAAAGAACGTTTTACAGGGCTCTAGAACAAAAGCATGCATTTTTAAAAATTCTTTTCCCGTTTCTTCATCACTTGAGAAGTCCAGAAAGGAATCACATCTATTGAGATTGATTGATTGATTGAGATGACACCCCGGCAAAAAAGTGACACAATTGAAAATTTGGGGAAAACGTATTAACTATTCATTTAAGATTTTAATTTAGTGCTTTGTTGCTACAAAATTCGCAAAAAGTTAGTTTACAGCTTAGGGCTACGGAGTCGGAGGAAAAATGGCTGACTCCGACTCCGGAAATTTTAGAACCTTCGACTCCGACTGAGACTCCTTTTCCCCAAAATCAGTCTGACTTCTACACCGCACTGACAGAGTTGCAGACTTTGAGGGAAAATGACCGACTCCAACTCTGACTCTTGAAATTTTAAACCTTCGACTCCCGACCAGAGCTGTGGAGTCGGAATCGGACTGATTTTGGGGTGGAGGATTCGGAGTCGGAGTCGAAGGCTTTAAAATTCCCGGAGCCAAAGTCGGTCATTTTTTCCTCAGACTCCGCAGCCCTGGTTTTAAGCATTGCATTTATTATTTTGTGATACATTTTAATTGTGGAGAAAATAAAGCATTTTTACTTAAAGTTGGCTTTTTTCTAAAGAAGAAACTAAACCGGAAAGAACTTTTTACAGGAAGATGCTTTGGAACAAGAGTATGCATTTTTTTTTTCTTCTTTTTAATTCTTGTTCCGTTTCATCCCTAAAGATGTCCAGTAATAAATTACAACTATTGGGATCACATAACGAAATTTCAGGTCCGCTACTGATCCGAAATAATAGATACATTCTTTTAATAGGGTGATTTTCAAATGCATTGATACAATAGGTTCGACACAATTTGAAAGTTTTTGTTTTTATAAATATTAAAACTTTCCTGGGTATAAACTCCATACAATTTACAGCTTTTTAACCAGGTGATTATTTGTGAGTTAATTTGCTTAGATTTTAGAAAATCCAAAAATTGTCTTGGCAAGTCACCGTTTTTCTCACGAGTCTTGCCTTTATAAACCATTCTGTTCGACTCCGATTCCTTTCCCCCAAGATTAGACTGATTCCGACTCAGACCCCACAGCCCTGTTATATAGTGGCCTTAGTTAGGGACATCTATTGAAAGTGCCGGGAAAATTTACTTTCGTGGATAAAAACACATTGCCCGAGCGGGCAAAACTGTCGAGTGGTTAAAAGCCATTTGTTGCTCGTCAATAAATCTTACAAAAGCATGGGGGACGATAAAGTTTATTAGTCTCTATCAGCATAGAACTTCCTCCCACGAGAAAAAAAAAAAAAAAAACATCGAAGTGTAGGAGATGGAACACATTGTGACAAAACTTCGAGAGCTGCCGAGAAAAAATGCTAATGGAACCGCTATCGCAGACGACGTCGCGCCTTGATGGACAACGACCGACAAGAACTTCCAAGAGGAGGGAATCATTTGTTCGAGAGGGTCTTGCACGACTATTTCGGTAGTTCGAGAGCACAAGGAGCGATACCCACTTGGAAGAGAAAGGAAGTAGCTCATACAGAGAGGACCCCCAAGAGGGCACTTCACAGCGATGACGGCACAGCTCGTTAATAATTCACAGAATTTTTGCTTCCCTTGAGTTGCTTCCAGAATTACTATCACTTATTGCTAAAAATATATTATTCAGAAAAAAAAGGATAATAGGCCCTTCAGAGAGGGGGAGAAATGCCTTTTTACTGGAAATTTTGTGAGAATTACATGGATGAAACGTGTTTCTCCTCAAGACATGTTAGGAGTATGATTTTATACAAGGTTGCGGGT